>NC_043003.1:58920333-58922833 GCF_006345805.1 Octopus sinensis | reverse complement strand
CTCTTTACTCTCTTTTACTCTTTTACTTGTTTCAGTCATTTGACTGTGGCCATGCTGGAGTACCGCTTTTAGTCGAGCTAATCGACCACCAGGACTTATTCCTTGTAAGCCTAGTACTTATTCTATCGGTCTCTTTTGCCGAACCGCTAAGTTACGGGGAGGTAAGCACACCAGCCTCGTTGTCAAGCGATATTGGGGGGACAAAGACAGACACACAACTACACACACACACACACACACACAACACCCACATATATATATATATATATATATATATATATATATATATATATATATATACGACGGGCTTCTTTTAGTTTCCATGTACCAAATCCACTCACAAGGCTTGGGTCGGCCCGAGGCTATAGGAAAGACATTCCCAAGATGCCACGCAGTAGGACTGAACCCGAAACCATGTGGTTCGTAAGCAAGCTACGTACCTCACAGCCACTCCTACGCCTATGTGCATATTGAACGGTACTAATACAACAGAGTATTTTTCCTTCTAAAATCACCCGATGTCCATTTTTCTTGACGATATGCATAAGCGGAGAATTTGAATATGCATACATATACATACTTGTGCATCTCCGTGCGTCTCTGTGCGTGTGTGCGTGTGTGTGTGTGTGTGTGTGCGCGCGCGCGCGTTAGTTGGATTCAGCTTAACTACAAATTATATCATCAACTTAACGAAAGTCGATTTCCTTAGAATCAACTTAAATCTCAAGTCAGGCAAGTACTAATGCTAAAGAAAGCTTAGCGAAGGAACCTTTTGTCACTATAAACTGCTACCGCCCCCAACTGTAGTTGAAACCTAGTCTCAGGCACAAGTACAAGAATCTGAGATCCATCGGCGGACAGAGAGATCTTCAAAAGCGTCACACTCTCTTATAAAGAGACAGTAGCGAGGAGTGACATCATTGACAGATTAGTGTATTTGTATCCCAATCCCACTTCAAACTTGGAGATGATTAAAATAAGAACAGTAATATGATTTAATCCTCTATTCGATGTAAAAGATTCCTGCCAATATATCTAGAAGCTTCCAATGGCTAATTAAACAACATTTCCCAAGAATCCATGGACATCATAAGCTCATCACTGGGCAAACGTTCAAATTGACTACTCGTATTTAGATAATATCACTTCCAACAGTGTATGCTACAACAGAAACCAATGCGCGCACATGCAGCTCTCAACCCATACCACCCGACAACTAATACCTGCCCTCTGGGAGGACCTTACATCTCAAAATCTGTGATCAAAAGAGCCACTCTTACGCATTCCGATGGTATCATGAGACACTACACAGGTAAAGCAGCCAATGCTTTCAAGGGAAGATTTACACAACACATGCAATCTTTCACAGAAAATCCCCCGTCTATGTCTCACTTCATCTGGATACTCTATAACGAAGGAAACTTTCCTAACATCACATAGCGAACACGGGACGGAGCATTTATTACTTATCTGAGGTTTGTAGTTTCACACTCTGCATTCTTGAAAAACTGCATATCGACAAACATAAACACATATCCATCTTGTTATCACTGAAGGTGTGTTTTGTCAATGAACTTTTAACGATTGGCCACTGAAAAGACGATCATATACTTAGCCAGTCATGCGTAGTTGTATGGTATATAATCTCATAAATATATGTGTGTGTGTATGTATATACATACATATATTTATAAATGCACATTCACGCATTAATATAGATATTTACACACACACACACACACACACACACCTCATACATTCATATATCCGACATAGTGGTAATGTTACTTCTACATATGTCTCCTGAATGTTTATAAATATCTTATTTACATATATCTGTATGTTCTATCTTCCCTCACGAACACCATCAGCTACTCTGATAGTATTATATGAATTACAAATAGGCGTAGGAGTGGTTGTGGGATAAGTAGATTGCTTACGAACCACATGGTTCCGGGTTCAGTCCCAATATGTGGCTCCTTGGGCAAGTGTCTTCTACTATAGCCTTGGGCTGACCAAAGCCTTGTGAGTGGATTTGGTAGACGGAAACTGAAAGAAGCCCGTCGTATATATATGTATATGTATATATGTATATGTTATATATGTATATTATATATATATATATATATATATATATATATAATATATAATATAATATATATTATATATATGTATGTATGTTTGTATGTGTGTATATGTTTGTGTCTTTGTGTTTGTCCCCCAACATCGCTTGACAATCAATGGTGATGTGTTTACGTCCCCGTAACTTAGCGGTTCGGCAAAAGAGTGCGATAGAATAAGTACTAGGCTTACAAAGAATAAATCCTGGGGTCAATTTGCTCGACTAAAGGCGGTGCTCCAGCATGGCCACAGTGAAATGACTGAAACAAGTAAAAGAGTCAAAAGGGTAAAGGGTATAGGTTTGCGTGCTCGAGCACTTGTGGGTACGTATGTGTGAGTGTGTTTGTATATTTTCCTGTCGAATATATATATGTTTTGT
>NC_043003.1:58907833-58917833 GCF_006345805.1 Octopus sinensis | reverse complement strand
TTGCGTTATTTCCTACGTTTGCAATAAATGCCTCGAAAAATCATTTCGTGTAGACGACAAATGCTACAGAGTACAGATATTTCCCGTTGACGATACATCATCAGCACCGGCGGATAGCCTTGTTGTATCACATGATTTCATCGTATTTCCGATCATCAGCAACAGACAGCCAAACATTGAATGCCAGATCGAAAACCATTCAAAGCTAGCCAAACTGTCAGTGATGTCGCGAAAAGCTGGTGGGCTATATATAAAATAGCTATTAGAGACAGAACAGCTTTTCTAACGAATATTAATTAGTGCATCCTAGCTAATTTGAACGTGTTGATTACAACGCACTCGACTGCGATAAGCATCTCGAGAAATCACATCTCCCTTTCTCTCTCCCTCTTTGCGTGTGTATGTATGTATGTATGTATGTATTGAGTGTGTCCTTTTTCACGTGATCTCGATTTTCGTGCTACATATATCGATTCCGAAGAATGTTTTCTTTCGGTTATTCTCTCTGGCTTTTTGAACTTTGCGGTTGGTTCATTCTTTTGTTTCTATTTTTACGATTGGTTGACTTCTAGTGTCTTGTTATTATTTTATTGAAGTGGGTCTGTGGTTCTTTTCGTTTCACTTATAAAATCTTTTCTTGTTCCATTTTCAATTACCGACTTCGCAGATATGTAACTTCTGTATCTGTTTTAGATTCTGCTTTCTGAAACTGTTTTAGTATACCGTTTTCCATCAGTGCGTTCAGTTGTCAATTCACTGCTACCTGTTGACAACGTAATCGTATCCTGCTTTACCAAATTGTGACATTTTTGCTAGAGCTGTTTTATTTGTTCATCGCGTATTGATTAGTCTGTCCAGTAGTTATCCTCTATCATTCTTTCTATTTCATGAATCGTAATATGACTAAAGATATTTTCATATTAACTGTGGTCGTGATTGCATTTGGTATGTGATGTCTTTTAACTATTCCTCTTTACCGTGAATTCATTTTCTAGTTACTTTGGTTTATGTTCCGTGTCGATAAAATTAATTACCATTCAAATACTGATATCAGCGTAACTGATTAACCCACTCGCCCAGAATTTCAAGGCTTGTGTTATTCTAGATACAGTAAGATACACACACACACACACACACACACACACAATCACACACAATCACACACACACATACGCGCACACACACATATACATGCATTATTTGTACTTGTATATATGTATGTAAGTATATAACTATATATATATATATATAATATATATATATATATATATATACATATGTATGTATGTGCGTATGTATGTATATATGCAAACAATTATATGTGTATGAACTTTTGTATGTATCTCATTATGAGTCTTTCAATGCATATATGTATATGTATGTATAACGGAAAGTGAACGCATCACACGATATGCATCTGGAACGAAAATCTAATCGAAAATGGAGGTAACTTGAAAAATGTAAGCATTACGTTGTGCATCTTGACTGCCGATACCAATTAGTTATTCGCTTTCCCCCCTTTTTTTTTTAAATCTTCGGATATTTCCATTGAAACTCTCAATCCAATTACTAAATACAATTGTCATAGATTTACTTCACAAAAATTTAGTCGCGATGTCCATAAATTCATTTGAAGTATTTCTGTTTTGCATTTACTTTGAAACTATCTGCATACTTTTTTTTTTTTTTGGTAATGCATGCTCATGCGTTGGTGGTGCTATATTATGAACGATTTCACGTTTCAGCTCATCCGATAATTCTGTCATGACCAAAAAATTGTTCTACCGCTTCTCCGTACAATAACACGCTCCATTTGATCAGTCTGCTAGAAATATGTTCGCTCGCTTATAGCCGTGAGGACAAACAGACGACAGCGACATACCAGCTTTATTCCAATATGAAAAATACATTTGTTTGAAAACACTGATTGGTGCTAATGATTAATACGGTGATCCGTCCAACCGACCTCTTCCTAATTAAGCTAAAATTGGTCTAAATATCGTCTACATCAAAGCCATACTATCTTAGCCGTCTTATTTGTGCCAGGACACAGTGCCTACGGCAGGAAAAGCCTGTTAAGGGATTGGACAGTATTGGTTAGTGTCCTCTGAAAGTATCTGCTCTCCTTCCTGTCCTTCTTCTTCCTCTTCTTCTTCTTCTTTCTGTTCTTCTTCTTCTTCTTCTTCTTCTTCTTCTTCTTCTTCTTCTTCTTCTTCTTCTCTTCTTCTTCTTCTTCTTCTTCTTCATCATCATCTTCTTATTATTATTATTATTATTATTATTCGTCTTCTTCTTCTGCCGTTTCTTCTTCTTCATCCTTTTCTTTAATTAGATGTGTACATCTAGAACTAGAGAACACACACTCACACATACTCTAACACACTCACTCACAAACGCATATATATTTACATACATATACATATACATGTGTGTGAATAAATATCTATGTGTATGAATATATATATGTATATGTGTACGTACATTTTTGTATGCGTGTATAGATAGATAGGTAGAGAGATAGATAGATAGATAGATAGATAGATAGATAGATAGATAGATAGATAGATAGATAGACAGACAGACAGACAGACAGACAGACAGACATACAGACAGACAGACAGACAAGACAGACGATAGATAGATAGATAGATAGATAGATAGATAGATAGATAGATAGATAGATAGATAGATAGATAGATAGATAGATAGATAGATAGATATCGATATATGTATGTATATATGTATGCATGTATGTATGAATTTACGTATCCATGCATGTATATGCAATCGATCTATTTTCAACCGGTGATGGTGAAGATGGCCGAACACAGATACATACAGTCTTTTGCAAAATATAATTTACCTTGGTTGTTGCTGGTGACAGATGACTATTTTCATATATTCAGAATTAACGAAGTTTACTGACATAAAAGTAGCTGAGATAGACTAATTATCCTATCATTGAATGAATGTCTTTTGAAATCTATATAGACAAGAGAGATTGTGTACATACATATATACAGTGTGTATGTGCATGTGTGCAAGTGTGTGTGTGTGTATTCACACAGAAACGAAACATACCATACGTATGCACGCTAATATAAATTTTATAAAAGTTTTTCATCGGTCTATCCTCTTATACTATTTATGGACATTCAAACTTACAAAAGTATCTATGCAAGACATATGAGGAAGATTGAATGACTAGATATATGTTAGGAGCGCCTGTCGAATCGAGAACCTGTGTTTCATGGTTCGATTACTTCTCAAGCACTATTCCCATCCATAGCAGTAATAATATCAGCCAACAATATTCATTTGAAGTATTTTGTGTTATTCTCTCAATGACAATACTTCTGCAAACAGAACGCCAGTATAAATATGTGTGTGTGTGTGTGTGTCTGTGTGTGTGTCTACCGTATTAGTCATGTTTAAGTCGCAATCATGTATAAGTAGCCCCCACCCAATTTAGTATTAAATCTCAGTATAATTTTTTTTTTCCGTTCATAGTTTTAGAATTACCCCCCATGTATGAGTTGCACCCCAGTTTTTTCAGTTGAAATCAAATATAAAATAGACCAACTTATACACGAATAAGTATATTTGCATGTATGTCTGTATTGGGTTATTACACAGGCACAAATAACCTTCTCCAAGATGTGTTATTCCACTATAAGATAACAACATGTCCTTTCACTGGCGGATCGTTTAACTCCAACTGTCCGTAATGAATTACATTTTTCAAGAACAAGCTTTGGCGTAGATAAAATATTCTTTTGTAATACTCAGACTGCAGTAAAAATGCGGCCACGGAAGACCATAATATTTTTTAATATTTTTCATTAATATATTTTTCAATATGTCTCATGCATCGGGAAATAAAAATCAAAACAGAAAAAATACTGCAATGTTTCTTAGACGCCATAAAATGCGGTAGTTAATAAACTGCTTGCTAAATTTATTTCATGTTGCACCATTCAATCAGAATAATAATTTAAAAACTCCACTACTGACTGGCAAAGAAAGAAGATTTTTCTTTCAGTCTAAGATATATGCTGGTATTCTTCAGTTCTACAGGTACCCATGGCAATCGAGACAATTCTGCTGATTTTTCTATGGTTTCAGAATATGTGACGTAACGTTGTCACTGCTCCAATCAAGAGAAGCAATGCTTGCCTGAAGGCAAACGAAGAATATTCCAGCTGCCGGCCATCGAATCTCAGCAAACTATTCTCAGTAACAACAAAATAATAAATGGAAAGAAAAGAAAAATAACTTTTTTTTATTCTTCTTTATTTTTTCTTAGATATATTCTTTCTTTTTCATTTTCTTGTGTTTATTTTTGTGAATATTTGTGTGCTTTCTTCATATTTTTTCCTACCATTTTTATACTTATTTTTCTTTTATTTTTCACAGAAAAAAAATCTCGGCTGCTTGCTGCTTTTACTGCGAATGATTCATTCATTGGATCGTTATAAATACGGAGAAATTTATGCTAAGCTTCTTCGAAACTGGTTACATGGGAGCGTTTCCACCAGGTAACAGTATAAGCCGCCTCATTCTTATATCGCCAACTACAGATGACCGTTCTTCAAATCTCTATATATATAAAGCTGAAGTTGTCTGTGTATGGCAGGTTTGGTAGCCTTCAACTAACACTATCTCCTCCGAGACCCTGCGACGCAAGTTGACCAAAATTGAGAGTATGATAGAAAAAGGCTTGCTCTTCTTTCCGCAGAAGAAAAAATTCAAATCGGATCATGTTAACACCAAAAATTATTTACATCAAAAAGGTGCTGTTTTTCTATGAAAATCCCTATTTTTTTACGAATTTTGACTGCTGTGTCGCCATTTTTCGGTGTATTTGAACCAGAAAAATGTTCACTTAAAAAGAATAACAAGCTACATAATGTAAAATTTTTACTTTTCACAAATTCCAATTCTAAAGGGTCGAAACAAACCCAGGCAACGCCGGCCGATACTGCTAGTACTTAGTATTTCTCTTCAAAATAGTGTGTAAAACTCAGTATCTATTTTGTTGTCAGATAAATTCGTTCGTTTATGTTTATTTTTGTTTGTTTGGTTTTTTTTCTATTTTGTTCTCTATTTTCATATGTCGGTAAAAAGTTTAAAATGTATTCAAATTTCAAAAACGATAGACAAGATTTGAAGAAAAAGTATAAAGCCACAAGAAAAAATTGCATAAAACACTTCGATAAATCATTTCCCGTCTTAATTTAAATAACATTAGAAAGAGTTAGTAAATGGGTGGCGGGGAACTACGAACGAATTTATTTGACAACCCAATATATATTTCTCTATTTAGTATCTATTATCGTTTATCTTTTACTTGTTTCAGTCATTAGGCTGCAACCGTACTTGGATACCGCCTTGAAGATCTTTTACTCGAATGAATTTGAACCCAGAACTTACTTTTTTAGCCTGGTACTTAACTCTATCGGTCTCTTTTGCCGAACCGCCACGGGTACATAAACACACCAGAGCCAATTGTCAAGCGGCAGTTGGGGAGCAAACACAGATACAAACGCACACACACACATACATACATACATACATACATACATACATACATACATACATATACATACATACATACATATATGTTTGTGTGTGTGTGTGTGTGTGGAGGCAGATGACCTAGAGGTTAGAGCAGTCGACTCGCGGTCGAGGGATCGCGGGTTCGAATCTCAGACCGGTTGACGTGTGTGCTTTTGAGCGAAACACCTAAGCTCCACGCGGCTCCGGTATAAGGTAATGGCGAACTTCTGCTGACACTTTCGCCACAACTTTCTCTCACTCTTTCCTCCTGCATTTTGCAGCTCGCCAGCGACGGATCGGCGTCCCGTCCAGGTGGAGAACCTATACGACAAAGAAACCGGGAACCGGCCCTATGAGCCAGGCATGGCTTGAAGGAAAACAAACTATATATATATATATATATATATATATAATTTCAACAATTGAGGGCAAAATTAATTAATTATAATCAATTTCACAAGTGTTCAGTATGCAAAGGGACCATTCAAGGCGAATTCAAATTATTACATTATATAAAGGGCTTAGTAAAATAAATTACTTTGCCGCATACTGAACTCATTAGAATAGCAGCTAAAAAACTTTTTTAAAGCTATTTCTAATACTTAAAGAAAATCTCTCTCATATATAGTGTTTGCTTAATTCATTCAACTCACAAAAGTTTGGGGTAAGGACATCGAAAAATCAAATGCTAAGGTTTAAAAAAGTTTTTTAGCTGCTATTTCTAATGAGTTCAGTATGCGGCAAAGTAATTTATTTTACTAAGCCCTTTTATATAATATATATATATATATATATATATATATATATATACAGTAGTACCTCGATTTTCGAACAACTCTGATTCGCGAATAAATCGCACTTTAGATAGATTTATTCGTGATCAGAGGCGTTCGTAAACCGAGGTTCTACTGTATATACTAGAAGACATTTCCCAAGGTTTGAACCCGGAACCATGTGGTTGGAATGCAAGCGTCATACCACACAACCACGCTTGTTCTGTATATTATATCATCTACTCACCTAATTATTCTTGCCGAACACGTTGTACAGAGGGTGGAGGGTGGTGGGGATTATAAAGGCTAATGTGCCTGAAACAATTAAAAAAACAGGTCGTGAAGCACTGAAGGCTTATTGCAACACATTTTGGTGAATAATCGATACTCGTATAGAACAGAGAGCCGAATATTGATTAAATCAAAAAAATAGCATTAGATAAGATAACATCAAAATGTTTTTATCTGTTCGTAAAACGATCATTTTATATTTTTTATCGCATGTTTTTATAATATTTATTTATTTTTAAACCTTGTAAATAAACATCATCATTCGAAAATTTCAACATAATAGCACGTGTACAATGATCATACAATATGTGTGTGTGTGTGTATGTGTTTGTGTGTGTGTGTGTGTGTGTGTGTGTGTGTGCGTGCGTGTTTTTGTGCACGCGTATATGTATGTAATTTCTTTTCCTTTTTTTACTTGTTTATGTCATTTGACTGAGGCCATGCTTGGGCAAATTGACCCCCAACACTTGTTCTTTGTTAAGCCTAGTACTTATTCTATTGGTATATTTCACCGAACCGCCAAATTACGGGGACGTAAACACACCAGCATCGGTTGTCAAGCGATGGTAGGGGAACAAACATAGGCACACAAACATACACACACACACCACACACACACACACACACACACACACACATATATATATATATATATGGGTTTTCCGGAAAGTTCGTGCCGATTTATAGCACCTTGTCTTTCGACTTATTTTAGAACATGGTTAAGTCCATAAAATAGGATTTGACTACACCTCCATTTAGAGCACAGTTTAAGCTATCTTTTCATGGAAGAAGGATTATGTTCCTATAACCTGTGTTAATTCTGTAACCCTTTAAAATGGAAGGTAAGAATGTTCATTTTCGGCACTTGATGCTTTGGGAACCAGACAAAAATTGCTGCAGGTCGGCTGGGATGTGTTACCCTGGGATGTGTTACCTGGGATGTGTTCACCAGATATTGCTCCTTCGGATTCACACTTATTTAGGTCTCTGCAGAATAGTCTTAATGGTAAAAATTTCAATTCCTTGGATGACGTAAAAAGATACCTTGATGAATTCTTTGCCACCTCAATTCTGGGAAGAAGGTATTTTCAAGTTAAAGGAAAGATGGAGACTCATTGTGCAACAAAATGGTTCATATTTGGTTGATTAAAAATGTAATGGCAAGTATTTATTGACCATTTTCTTTCCTTTAAAAATCGGCACGAACTTTCCGGAAAACCCAAGATATATATATATATATACGACGAGCTTCTTTCAGTTTCCCTCAGCCAAATCCACTCACAAGGTTTTGGTCGGCCCGAGGCTATAGCAGAAGACACTTGCCCAAGGTGCCACGCAGTGGGACTGAACCCAGAACTATCTGGTTGGTAAGCAAGATACTTACCACACAGCCACTCAAGTCTTTATGGTGTGTTTGTGAATGTGTATGCCTGTGTGTGGTGAGTGTGTGTGAGAGTGTTTTATAAGTACTAGATGTCACTTATGACTTCATGGTAATTCTGAATCTGTAACGTCAAAATATCCTAGGATTTATGAAGAAATTTGAAACAGCTGTAGAAAACTACAAGCAATATAAATGTATATAAATTGCTAAGTTCCTTAAATAGTGAATTCTTCGATAAGAAAAATTCTAGCAGGTTGAAGGAAACCGTGATATTCGATCGTATTGAAGTCCATCCCACTTGTACATAATTGGCCTATTATTTTAACCGATTCCAAAAGGATGGAAAACAATGGAACTTTGTGAAAAGAAGTCTACATCGCAACTACATAATTTTTGTGTTCGGTACTTGCGCTATATTACTTGGAATAAATGTCTTAGAGTCGATCATAAAGTTCTCAATGGAATTTGGTAAACGGAATTTCTCTGGAAGTTCGATGGATGTGAGTATAGGTATATGTATGTTTATAATTAAATGAGTGTGTATATATAGAGAGAGAGATAGAAGTAAATGTAAGTCTATACCCGCTCAAGTTTAAATCTCTTGAGCACCACAAAGTGTAGTCTATACGGAGAATATCTGATATTCTTATCTATGAACTATATATAGAGATATATGTGTGAATGTATGTAACTCAACTTTGTTATATATATATATATATATATATATAAAAACATATATACATATGTATGTATATAGGTATGTATGCACATATGTGTGTATGTATGTATGTATGATTGTATATATGTATATGCAATATATATATGTAAATATACGAGGGGGGTTGAAAAGTTCCTGGATTAAAGGTATCGCGAAAGTCCTGTTTGGAGGCCTAACCTTTCGAGTTCTTTTTCAGGGCTTAGAAAATGCGAAGGACCGCTGCAATAAGTGTATGAGTCTGAGAGAGGATTATGTTGAATAAAATCACATAATTAACTGAATCTCCTGTATTTTCTTTTACTCAAAGCCACAAAATTTTCACTATCCCCTCGTATATATATATATATATATATATATATATATGCCCGTCCTTTCTATCTGGATGTTTTGTTGTCCCTTTTGTATCACCTAGTTGTCTGGATTTTTTGCGTTTTTATCCCATTTTGAATTTTATAGTGGCGTACGTACACCTTGTTCTCTTATATATATATATATATATATATATATATATAGATATATATATATATATAATATATATATATATATATATTATATATATAACGGGAAGCTTTATGAAAATAGACAAAAGACGAAGGCAGGTTTACGGAAATAAAACAAAAGACGAAGGCAGGTGGAATACAAACAAAACAATTGTATTAGTATGGCGCTCAGGAAATATAAATAAAACAAGTCTTTAACGTTTCGAGCCTACGCTCTTCAACAGAAAGATACACAGAGAAAAAACACAGAAAGAAGGAGAGAAAAAAAATATGCGTGCAGAGGCTAGCGAATTAACGAGAGAGAGAGAGAGAGAGAGGTTCATATATATATATAGATAGACAGACAGATAGATAGATAGATAGATAGATAGATAGATAGATAGATAGATAGATAGATAGATAGATAGATAGATAGATAGACAGATAGACGGAATATAGACAGATATATTGGTAGATAGATAGATTAATAGATACATACATACATACAGACAGACAGACAGACAGACAGACAGACAGACAGACAGACAGACAGACAGACATACATACATAGAATTTTGTGTGTGTATTTATGATTGCGTTTCTGGGTGTGTGTATCTACAGGAAGGTTGCTCTATAGTTCTGAAATCAAGAAGAGTGATTTGAATACAAGCACGCCGTGCACTTTTGTCAGTATATACAAAAGCACACATATCCCATGTATCTGTATACGTTTGCATGTTTCTGTGTATATATGTGTATGTATATCTATACGTGAGAACATCTGAAGGAAAAGCGT
>NC_043003.1:58897833-58902833 GCF_006345805.1 Octopus sinensis | reverse complement strand
TCGGTCGATCGGTTGGTTTTACTTTTCTTTTTATGATACAGACACCATCAGCGTATGTACGTACAAGCAGAAATACATACTCACGATCTACAACTTAGGACAAACATTTAAATAGAACATTGAGACGCAATGCGAAACATATAAACGTACATGTACATACATAAACACATTCATGTACATGCATCCACACACACATACGCAAACACGTGTGTGTAATTGTGTGTAGTAAGGAAATATAGGCATATGAAATATTTAAGTGTATATGCTTTAACTGTAGATCATGTTGTGTGTGTGCGCGTGTGTGTGTGTGTGTGTGTGTGTGTGTGTGTATGTGGTGAAGAAAGAAATGGAGAAACTGGTGCATAGTTTCTTCGATGAGATATTGAAGAAACCCAAGATTTCCTTTATGTTCTGTACCAATTCTGCACCACATATATGGTCAATACATATGTACACTCATTAATAGATGTATGTGTGTATGTATATGTATCATATATAGACATACATGTGTGCATAATGTATAAGATACCACTATATATTGTATGTGCGTGTATTTGTGTATTAGTATATATATATATATATATATATATATATATATATATATATAATATTATATATATATATATATATATATGTTGTATATATATTATATATATATATATATAATATATAATATTATATTTGTATGTGCGTGTATTTGTGTATATTATATATATATATATATATATATATATATATATATTATTGGTGTATGTAATATATCTATATATATATATATATATATATATATAATATATATCTATATATATATATATATAATATCATAATTATAATTTGTATGTGCGTGTATTTGTGTATGAGTATATATATATGCATATATATATGTGTGTGTGTGTGCATGTATGTATGTATGTATGTATGTATCACATAAGCTTACATGTGTATATCATATATATCAAACACATACTGTATAGTTGTGTGTGTGTATGCATGTGTGTCTGTTTTACTATAACAAATTCATTGAACTTCGTGAATTTGAATGCATCAGCTCACAGTAGCGTGTGTACATATTTTAGTCGATCCAGAATAACTGTTTTTACTTCTGTACACTTATGATTATTTATATTTCCGAGTACAGTTTGAACTTGTTGGCAGGTATAAAACCTTCGTTGAACTTTGATAACTTACAACAGTCGAAGCAAACCATTTTTTTTCTTTCAAGTTTCTTGATGCAGTTTTAAATATTTAATCTACATTTGTATATTTTATTTTCATTATGCTATGTTGTCCTTAAACTCTTCACTTCAAATTTCTCTCACGCTCCCCAGTACACTTGCTTCAATATAAATATATATGTGTACTATTAATTCAATCATGGCATTTTAATGTTTTCTGAACATTTTATCAAACTACAAAGTTGAAACTTTATTATTAAATTATTAAAACTTAGAAGAGGTTTACGTTTGTGATAGGTTTTCCTGAATGCAGAAAACTAAGGGAATTGTACAGATTCCATAGTTTATCGTTTTTCGTATATTCAAGACAGAATATCTTTAACCTTTTACTTGTTTCACCTATTGGACTGCGGCCATGCTGGAGCACCGCCATGAAGAGTTCAGTCAACTAAATCGACACTAGCATTTATTTTTTAAAGCTATTATTATATCGCTAAAACACAGGGATATTAACACACCCATACCAGTTGTCAAGCGGTGGGATACGGAAGAAATCAAACACAAAAACACGCACACCTACACACACGCACACCCACACACTCACTCATTCACACACATAGATACAACTACGTGTGTGTGTGTGTGTGTGTATAAAGTTAATATAAACAGCAGTTTGAAATATTTCACCAAAACGGAGAATTACAAATGTCACTAAATGTGACTAGGGTGTAAGGAAACACCTACATTGCTAGAAATAAGAGCTAAAGTCCTCTAATACTGTAGTTAATGCACATGAATGAAAACATATACACTAACAGAGCCGATAATTTTGCAATATATCGCCCTCATGCTGGAACCAACGTGTGACACGTATCTGCAGTTTTATTGCATGTTAATATTTGATACTAGCCCTTCAAGAAATTCCAGGTTTCGAAACTGTCCAAGTTTGATTAGAGAGGCTTATTTTAACATCACTGCAATCTTCCGCGTGGAAACAATAACAATTTTAAATTAAATTGGTATAGAATAAATATAAAACCCGTAAAATAAAAAGTGCAATGAGCTTGAATTCAGCAACAAGATTTGAAGGTTTGTTTACATTTCTTTAAACTAATAGAAATGAGTGACAGAACAAATCACTATTAATGACTCAAACAAATGGTAAACATATATATATATATATATATATATATATATATATATATATATATATATATAGTTAATTCAAACATGAAAACACAAAGAGAAAACACAACAACGCGAGGACGTGGAACAAGTATAGTGTTATTGGAAGCTCAGGAAGGAAAGAAAGAAGGATATATATAAACTTAGATAAAATTAGATATGTTTCGACCAAAGATTGGTCCAGGTCATGTCTAACTTAATAGAACCACCTGATAGGATTATCTAAATCCTGTTTAAGTCAAGTTTTGTTTATGGTCCATTCAAGTAGTGAGTTCTTGTTGAGTGAGTTGTATCCACGTATGGGTGACTTATCCGGTATTCCTTGAAGAAATCTATCCAGATTCCGTTTAAAGTTGATGAGATCCTTTTCCTCTTTGATCTCTTTCGGGACAATGTTAAGCAGGGTAGGTCCTGTTGAGGAAAAGAAATTATATCGCAGTGTACCTATATACTGTGATCCTGAATTGGGCAAGGGGTGTATGGCCCGTGGTCCCAGCCTTAGATGAACCTTGAAACTAATGTTCAGGTCGTTTGGGCAATGCTGGCGGTATATTCCCCACAAATGAATACAAATGATGTACCACTCACGGCGTCGCTGGAGAGAGTAGAATTTCAAAGCTTTAAGGCGGTCCCGATAATCGAGATCAGCCATGCCTTCAATTCGTTTAGTGAGTGCCCTCTGGGGTGATTCAATCCTCGAGATGTTTTGTTTTGTATGGGGAAACCACAAGGGGCAGCAGTATTCGAGGTGTGGCCGCACAAAGGAGGAGAAAAGTGGAAGGATGAGACCTTGTTCTCTGGACCAGAAGGTTCCTAAGATCCAAGAGCTCATCCTAGGAGCTATATCGACCTTATCGTTGATGTGGGCACTCCAACTGAAACTGTTATCTACAAAATAAAGTGGGGACGATCAATAGGGATCGTGTATCACAGAAATGTCAATGTAAAAAGGGAAAACAGATTAGGTTTGTCCGTGGATAGAAAAGCCTACAGAAAAGACCAGGGGAACCTTGGGCAATAGTGTCATTCAAAAAGAAAACACATTACAGTAAGTGGCTCTCTTTCTTAAGAATAGGGGCTGAATCCTGGAAGCACTGCAATACCAGGTCAACCCGTGGCAAAGGCGGAGCAAGTCCCTAACACTTCACCTCGTTCTAAAAATCAGTTTAATATCGATGGCCCCAAATAGGGACCATATCAGATATTAAACTAAGAACAGATAATACACTTTGATTTTAGCCAAAAGGCCGAGAAGCAAAAGATAGACTCCCCCGCATTTGAACGGGTAGTGATAAGAGAAGATAATTTCTAAATGGTATATCAAAGCTATGCCTAACCTGAAATTATAAGTAACCACATGTTTATCATATTGCTTATTGTATACAGTTAATAAACTCATAGCATTACTAAATGTATATTAGTAACGTACATTACTAAACTTACAAAAACACGGGGACGACTGCTAGGATGGAACCCGAGGACATTGAAAACGGGAAGTCATGCTGACTCTATAAACGACACTTGTTCTCAAAACATCTGCATTATTGCTTCTTACTATAGTTCGCCACAATATCAAGCCCCCTGCTGTTTTGGAAGTGACCCAAAAGTTCTACACAAAGAGTATTGCTTCTAAGTACCAGCTGAACTACTGGTAGGGTTAAAGGCTTTATGCCTCTACTTTCTATAGCAAACAAGCTGGATTAATAGAAACTTTTATAGTTGATTTTTATGTATTTTTATAATCATACTCTCAATTTACTGTTCACTCATATTAGTGAGAGCTGTATATTATTCTTAATTTCATTGAGTGCCATTCTTAATTTTATTTTTATCTTCTTTATTTATTCCAGTTAACAAGTTTGAGGCCTTTGTTCTTCATTTCATAACGATTTTGTATGTCTGGGATAATTTTTTCTGTTTCGTTTCTTTTTTCGTTTTTCAATTTTTTTCTTAATTTTTTTTTAACTCTCCCGTCATTGTCTGGAAAACATTTAATTTATTTAGATTTCATTGTCGACATATTGGCCTCTTTCTCAATTGGTTCTCGCTGAGATTTGTCAATCATCAGCACCAACCAAATGTGCGTTTTTTGTGATTTACTGAGCTACCTATCTTTTGGCCTATCTGTTGTTAATCCCGCTATACTGTAATCTCGCTTGTTAAGCTGCTATGGGAAAACATCTACAGAATTGATTTCCTTCTGCAAAATATTTCATGAACACAATTAATGAAAACTAATCAACGAGCTTTATTAATCTTCTCGAATACATAATATGAAACTTTGTCCAACTTCAATATCTAATTATTTCGAAAACATTCAAATTTAAGGCAGAAATATATTCTTTTATTCTTTTATGTTTCAGTCTGAGGCCATGCTGAAGCACCCCCTTTAATCATAAAGTTAACACATACTCCCTAAAATTACTGGCCTTATACTATTATCAAAATACAATAAAGTGTGACATTATTATCAGGTCTGTTACGTTCTGAGTTCAAGTTCCGCCGAGGTCGACTTTGCCTTTCATCCTTTGGGGGGTCGATAAATTAAGTACCAGTTGCGTACTGGAGTCGATCTTATCGACTATCCCCCTCCCCAAAAATTTCTGGCCTTGTGCCTAGAGTAGAAAGTGTGGCATAGAT
>NC_043003.1:58872833-58895333 GCF_006345805.1 Octopus sinensis | reverse complement strand
GCGTTTCGCTGTATGCATATTGTATACTGATGTTTAGCTGGTTTCAGTAGTTGTATCGCTGTATCCCTGCTGTACTCACTAGCTCGTCTCTCTAATCATTAGCATAGGTTGTATGAAATATATATCCCCCGGCCGTATTGTTTACTCATGTTTGCAATCAAATCTAATGGCCAGAAAAACTTATAATGACCTCGGATGAAAATGGGCACAGCTTTTCCTTTTGCTAATTCGGAACTTGATAACCTCAAATAAACAGCTTTAAGCTAGACAACAAGGGTATTCACAGATCTTATAGCAAAACAACGCGCATTGCATAGTAAAAGACACAACAGCATTATTGATTGGTTGTTGTATTAAGAAACTACTTATCAAAGCAAAGTTGGGGCTAGTTAGAAATCATAACCTCATGAAAATCTCCAGGGCTTGTCTGTTTCTTCGTTAGAGATTTTTACATCAACAGTAGGGCATGTTTGTTCATGTTGAGAAATCCCTTAAAACAAATGGGAGAAAGAGACAAGGAAGAGACAGTGTGTGTACATGAGATACAGATAGAGATAGAGAAAGGGAGAAAGAAGGGGAGAGCGAGAGAGAGAGATGGAGAGTGTGTGTGTGTGTGTCTGTGTCTGTGCATGTATGCGTGCGCGCAGTGTGTGAAAGACAGAAATATGGCGAGAGAGAGAGAGAGGAAGGTGAGTGACAAAGAAAAGAGCAGAAATTGGAGAAATATCTGAAGGTTTGCTAATTGATGAATTATATACATCTATAATTTAACATCTGAAATATGTATATCATCGCAACAATGTATAATTTTGTGATCAATACTTTTGGTAGCCAACTGGTAAATATGGCTGGGCAAGGTATAAATAAGATCCTGGCGAAATATGTCCATAATGCAGATTTGGTCATCTCTACTAATTGAAACAGGATCTTCTTAGTCTTATATTAGAACTCAAGACCGTTAGAACTCCATTCGTTTATTGGAATGTTAAATTGAAACCAATATTGACCCCCAGGAAAAAATTTGAAATGTATAGTTCACCAGGATAGGATTTGAACACAGAATATAGTTTCAAATACTATGTAGTGCAAATCAGTGCTTGGCTGGGTCTTTTACTTTCTGAGCCCTGCAGGAAGAAAGGCATACTTGCCTTCGGCGGCAATTGAAAGGGATAAGTTTTCAATGACAATGTAGAGCAGAAACGGTAGCTCACTCATTGTGTTTTCTAAGTGGTCAAGAAGTCCACTTTACAGTCACGTGATTTCGGGTTCCACCCACCTGCGCAGTACCTTGAGCAAGTGTCTTCTTCTATAGCCCCGGGACAGCTATTGATCTGTGAGTAAATTTGGTTGACAGCTCTATAGAAGTCTATCATGTGTATGTATGTGTGTGTATGAGAGAGAGGGAGAGAGAGAGAGAGAGAAAGAAAGAAAGAAAGAAAGAAAGAAGAAAGAAAGAAAGAAAGAAAGAAAGAAAGAAAGAAAGAAAGAAAGAGTGGGAGATGGACTAACAGACAGACAAAGGCTTGTGTCTGTGTGTATCTTTGTGTTTGTATTTGCACCTTCCTCCTTGCTTCACAATCGGTGTTATTTTGTTTATGTCCCCATAACTTGGCGATTCAGCAAAAGAAGGTGTGATAGAAGAAATAAAAAGACTTGTAAAAAATAATTACTAGGGTCGATTTGTGCAACTAAGCACTTCAAGATGGTGTTCCAGTTTGGCCGCATTCGAACGACCACATGTTACGTTCTTATCCAGGACCTCGGCCCTCTAAAGTTCTCTCTCTACTTATGTTGTTCCCTCAGTTGTTGACTTGTAAAGGTTCAAGAGAAACATCAATGTTACCATTGCCTCTGCTCTTGGAGCGCTGCAGAGATCATGGTCAGCCCCGTTTCTTCGACAACCACGCGTTAAAAAAAAAAAAACCAGAAAACGCTATCGCACCAGAGAAGAGCTCCGCCACTCACCCCGAACCCACTATGACTTCAATAAATCAAGTGCCAAAGGCGACAAGCTGGCAGAAACGTTAGCACGCCAGGTAAAATGCTTAGCGGTATTTCGTCTGCCGTTACGTTGTGAGTTCAAATTCCGCCGAGGTCGACTTTGCCTTTCATCGTTACGGGGTCGATTAAATACGTACCAGTTACGCACTGGGGTCGATGTAATCGACTTAATCCGTTTTTCTGTCCTTGTTTGTCCCCTCTGTGCTTAGCCCCTTGTGGGTAGTAAAGAAGTAGGTATTTCGTCTGCCGCTACGTTCTGAGTTCAAATTCCGCCGAGGTCGACTTTGCCTTTCATCCTTTCGGGGTCGATAAATTAAGTACCAGTTACGCACTAGGGTCGATGTAATCGACTTAATCCCTTTTTCTGTCCTTGTTTGTTCCCTCTGTATTTAGCCCCTTGTGGGTAGTAAAGAAATAGAAATAGGTATTTCGTCTGCCGCTACGTTCTGAGTTCAAATTCCGCCGAGGTCGACTTTGCCTTTCATCCTTTGGCGGTCAATAAATTAAGTACCAGTTACGCACTGAGGTCGATGTAATCGACTTAATCCGTTTGTCTGTCCTTGTTTGTCCCTTCTATGTTTAGCCCCTTGTGGGTAGTAAAGAAATAGGTATTTCCTCTGACTTTAAGTTCAAATTCCGCCGAGGTCGACTTTGCGTTTCATCTTTTCGTGGTCGATAAATTAAGTACCAGTTGCGTATTGGGTTCGATCTAATCGACTGACCCCCTCCCCCCAAAATTTCGGACTTTGTGCCTGGAGTAGAAAAGAATAAATCAAGTACCAGTTACGTACGGGAAACAATTTTCAAGATGAATCAAATTAACACAAGTGATAAAACTTGACATTTGAATTACTTGTACACTCTACCTGACAAGCTTTCTTACTGTTGTCATTTACACAAGCTCACTGACAAGACATGTATCAACCCGAGTGTATGGGAAAGTACGCCAGTCTTCCATAGTTTCCATCTACAAAGTCCTCAAGATCCATCCTAGCACTCGTCTTTGGATTGTTAAAATATTATTAATGAACGTTAGGAGCAAATAATTCAAGACAAGAAATATTTGCGAAGATATCATTGACTCTATTAATAATAATAACAGAATCAATAATCTAGGCGATTGCAGGCCCCCAAAAAGCATTAATTAGCTGAAGTATTAAATATATATATATATATATATGATTGATTGATTGATTTATTCTAGTTTCAGCTTATGAGCTGTGGCCATGCTGGGGCACCGCCATTTGGTGGTTGCTACTGCTGGTTCACTTCATGGAGGCTTTCTATCGAGCAACTGCTATTTGGTGCATGAGAGAGTTCGATGCAGCTGCCTCATCTGCCCCTCCTGCCGTGAAGTTGGTTCATCTGGGACACCTGACAGAAGAGATCCAGCTTCATTTTAAAGACATCTGTATCCACCCCACTGCAGGTCTCTCAGGTTCTTCGGGAGGATATTGAAGAGCTGTGGGCCTCGGAAGCCCAGGCTATCACAGAATCTTGTCCTACATCTTGATGGCAGTTTGGAGTCCTAGGCACCACGCAGTGGCGCCCAGTTCTGGCATTTGCGTAACTCTCGATGCCAAAGTCCAGGACACTTCCCTCCAGGATCTTCCAGATGTATATTATGGCATATCTTTCCCGCCCTACGCTCCAGGAATATAATTTTAATCTCTTGAGTCTTTCCCAGTAGCGTACATTCTGCATAGAGGCTATCTTCTTTGTGTAGCTTCGTTGGATCGCCTCAAGTTCTGTGATCAACTTGACACTGGATGGTGACCATAGCTGAGAGCAATAGTCAAAGTGGCTTAGGACAAGTGTCTCCCAGAGGACCATCATGGTTTCTTGTTCTCTTGTTCTAAAGGTTCTAAGAATCCATCCAGCCAGCCGTCTACATTTCATTGTCAGTTTAGCAACATGTACATGAAGGTCGCGTCATCACTCATGTGAATACCCAGGTCACGCACTGATTGTGCCTCTGGGATTGCAATCCTCCGGGTCCAGTGTATTCATTGGGTATTGCATTCAGTTTTGCATGCTGATAGTATAAAGCTTGAAACTTTCAGCATTGAACTGCATGCTATTCTTTTCAGCCCACTTGTATATTTCGTCCAGCTCACATTGCAGGTGTTAGTGTCCTCAGGGTTCTGTATTGCCTGTGAAACTTTTGTATCATCTGCATAACTTGTGATCGTGGCTCTCTGCGTGGCTGAGGCATGTCTGAGAGGGCATTATGAACAGTAGTGGTCCCAGAACAGTGGCCCTGCGGACACCCGCTCACTATTTGTGTGTTAATGGAGGTGGCCCCATTGGCTACTACACCACCTGACTTCTATCCTTCAAAAAGTCATGAAGCCATTCTCCCAGTTTTCCAACTATGTTGAGATCACGCAGTTTGTGACATATCATTCCTGATCGACTTTATCAAAGGCCTTTGCAAAGTCGAGATATATATATATATATATATATATATATATATTATATATATATAATATATATATATATATATATATAATATATACACACACATATATATGAGCATGTATATATATTATATGTATGTATATATATACATATTATATATACATATATACATATATATATATACACACACACACACACACCACACACACACACACATATATATATAATATATATATATATATATATATATATATATATATATATATATCTAAACACATATATATATATTATATATACTCATATACATATATGTATATATGCATATATGTATATATAAAATATACGACGGTCTTCCACACAGTATACATCTACCAAATTCACCCACAAGACATTAGTCGGGTTTATAATAGGAAACACTGATACAAAGTGCCGTGGAGTAGGACCGAACCCGAAACCACATGGTTACAAGGCAATACAAACGGAAATGTTCATTTTCAACTTCAGAAACATTGTTATATCAAGCATCCTCAACTTCTATGTTGACGACAAATATCCATTTCTTCATTGATTCATATACCTTATAAAGAACTTATAAGAAGTTATTGTCAATCTTCTTAAAATAATTATTTCCCTCTTCTTAAACCAACTGTTTCATTTTTCGGTCTTTGCACATACACGAACACCCGTTTATGATTAGGTAAATGGAGCCACTTCATGGATGTGCTTAACTGGCTCTCCGTAGGTTACCAAGACGCGGGTTCCAGTTGATCCGATCAACAGAACAGCCTCTTCGTAAAATTCTTCGTAAAACGGATAAATGACGGAGTACTCCAAAAACACGCATAACCTTAACGTTGTTCCCAGGGAGATTTAGCATGACACAGAATGTGACAGGGCTGGCCCTTCGAAATACAGGAACTGCTCGTTTGTACCAGATAAGTGGACTGGAGCAACGTAAAATAAAGTGCCTAGCTCAAGGACAAAGGGCGCCACCGAGAATTGAACTCACGACCTTACGATCGCGAGCCGAATAACCTACCGCTAGGTCACGTTCCTTCAAAAAAGTATGTGCCTGTAGACTAGAGAAAAGCTTGGTGAGGGTTTGTACCCTTAGCGAGGGTTTGTGCCTTGAGCGAGGGTTTGTGCAATTGACGGTCAAGGTTCCTTGTATATATGCATGTATATGCACCTATATGTATGTATATGCACCGATGTGCGTGTATATATATACATATGTATATAGGTGCAAACGTAGCTGTGTGATAAGAAGTTTGCGTGCCGACCATAACATTTCAGGTTCAGTCTTACTGCGTGGCAACTTGTGCAAGTGACGTCTACAATAGCGTAGGCGGTCAAAAGCATTGTGAATGGATTTGGTAAACGGAAAGTGAGAGAAGTCTACCCATCTCTCTCTTTCGCTCACTTACTGACACTCTCGCGCATACACACATGCACACTCAACCACACACACATACATACACACACATACATACACGCATACATACATACATACCGACATGCATGCATACATACATAAATGTATGCATGCAGACATACATACATACATACATACATAGATGCATGCCTACATACATGCATACGTACATGCATACATAGATGCATACATGCATACATACATACATTCATTCACACGCACATATATACGTGCATGCATACATAAATGGTTATATACACGCATACATACATTTATATATAGATGCATACATACATACATGCATGCATACATCCATGCATCCATGCATATATACATGCATGCATACATACTTACATGCATACATACAAGCATACATGCACACACAGATGCATACATATATGCATGCGTGCATGCATACATACATACATGCATGCCTACATACATGCATACATGCATGCATACATACATGCATACATACATGCATACATACATGCATACATAGATGTATACATACATGCATACATACATGCATACATACATGCATACATACATGTATACATACATATATGTATACATACAAGCATACATACATGCATACATACATACATGCATGCATACATATATACATACATGCATACATATATACATACATACATGCATACGTACATACATACATGCATACACACATACATACATATATATGTATCGGCACAACATACCTAAAACATCGAAGGTTAGAGAAGCAAATTTGTGGGAATACCATCAGTAATACTTAAAAAAGAGAGAGCAAGAAATATGAGGAAGAAATAGATATGAAAAAATGAATCGGATTTACACTTGCATTATATTTACAACTGCATATTTTCGCCTCGGTCGTTTTCCCTCGCTTGTAACTAGCCTTGATTGCAACTAGCCAATATCGATCGCAGCGCATCGCTCGCCGAGATTTGAGATGTGATAATGCAATATCGCAGGAACCCTGCGAATGAATGCAACTAATGTAATTCGGCGAGTGCTGCAGTGAGGTGTAGGGAAGAGAACGTAATTCCTAGTGGCATTCGCTTATATTTAAAAGTCCAGTTAGGATTTGAACGTAAAAGCATTATTTGTAATTTCAAGCATGATTCCATAGAGAAATGCCATGACAAAATTTTAACCATCATACTATAAACGTTCAGTTGATCGAATATTACAAGTTTAACCTTTAAAAAATTAAATGCTGCCAGCTAGTTTCATAAACTCACTTCAACTTTCATCTACTTCATCACATCAAATATCTATCTATTATCTATCTATATATATCTATATATATTCTATATATATATATATATATATAATTATATCTGTGTGTGTGTATGTGTGTGTGTGTGTATACAGCGATGACGCTGGCTTTGTATTAAGACTCCTCACGCACTTACAACATAGACGTATGCATACCTAAGCGCATGTGACTACACACACATACTCACACAAGCGCCAAATGTCTATAACGTAATAGAGAAGGCCTTTTAACATTTAAGTTATATATAAAATTAGAATGTTAAAGCTGCTTCTTTTGAACCATCGTAACTGTGTGTGTGTTTGTGTGCGTGTGTGTGTCTGTATGTATATGAAATTGTATATATATATATATATATATATATATATGAAATTATGTATGTGTTGAATGTATGTATGTATATAAATGTATATATATATATATGTGTGTGTGTGTGTGTGTGTGTGTGTATTCATATGTTTGAATGATGATGAAGATGTATACATATATACATATAAATATATATGCATGTATGTATATAACATATATATACATATGCATATATATATATATTTATATGCATATGTATATATATGTTTATATACATACATGCATATATATATAAACATATATATAAATGTATATACAACCATATATATATATTACGTTATAGACA
This sequence comes from Octopus sinensis, assembly GCF_006345805.1. NCBI lineage: Eukaryota > Metazoa > Mollusca > Cephalopoda > Octopoda > Octopodidae > Octopus > Octopus sinensis. The sequence continues at coordinate 58,887,542 of NC_043003.1, read as the reverse complement.
TTTGGCGCTTGTGTGAGTATGTGTGTGTATTCACATGCGCTTATGTATGCATACGTCTATGTTGTTCACCAACCACATGGTTCCGTGTTCAGTCCCACTGCATGGCACCTTGGGCAAGTGTCTCCTAGTGTAGCCTCAGGTCGACCAAGTCCTTGTGAGTTGATTTGGTAGAGGGAAACTGAAAGAAACCCGTCGTATATATATGTGTGTGTGTATGTGTGTGTGTGTATTGTTGTATGTGTGTGTGTGTGTGTTGTGTGTGGGTGTGTGTTTGTGTGTGTGTGTGTGTGTGTGGTGTGTGTGTGTGTGTGTTTGTGTGTCTGCGTTTGTCCCAAGATCGCTTGACAACCTGTGTTGGTGTATTTCCGTCTCCGTAACCTAGCGGTTCAGCAAAAAAAAAAAAACGATAGAATAAGTACTAGGCTTACAAAAAATAAGTCCTGGTGTCGATTTGCTCGACTAAAGGTGGTGCACAAACGTGGTCGCAATCAAATCACACTGAATCAAGTAAAAGAATAAGAAGAATATATAGTACGGCCGCGGCCTTCGGCTAAAACATTTTAAAGGATTTTTAAGGATTTAAGGATTTATACATATATATATATATATATATATATTATATATATATATATATATATATATATATATATATAATATATATAGTATGTATGTATGTATGTATGTATGTATGCACGCATACACATTCGTTTTTTAACGGCGGAATTCGAAGTAGATAGAGCTTCAAAATAATAGTCTGTGAATATTGGATTAAACCCTTTACACACAAAAAGTCGAAGGCTAAAGAAAAGGGTTTCTAACCCAGTATTTGCACGCTATAATTTTGTAGCTTTATCTATTTCGAATCCCACCCTTAATAACAAATTATTTCATAAATCTCTAAGTTTCTACATCCTTTTGATGTGCGTGTTTGTGTGTGTGTGTGTGTGAGTGTGTGTGCTCGCGCACTCGTGGTAGGGGGTCATCATTACTCAAAGTGAAATTAGTAGAAACGGTAAAATCGTTATGAGGCGAAGAACAAAGGCCCCAAAGCAGATGAGTAGGCAACTGAAGAATGGTGGAGAGTCTAACATATGATGGCCTTTCCTGAAAACTGAAAGTAGAATCAAACTCTCCCATGAAAGAGAAAGAAGTGATAGGCAGATAAAGCCGTAGAATATATAGAATGAAACCCTTACGCTTTCTAGAAAGAAAGAAAGAAAGAAAGAAAGAAAGAAAGAAAGAAAGAAAGAAAGAAAGAAAGAAAGAAAGAAAGAAAGAAAGAAAGATAGATAGATAGATATGTTTCTTTATTAACCACACATTGCTGCACACAGACATTACAAAGTAGAGCTTTTCTTTTTGGGGGAGCGAAAAAAAAATATAAAGGTGGGGTAGGTTTTCGATCAAAAGGGATTGTAAAAGGGAAAGCAGAAAGAAAGAAAACACGAAAAAAAAGGAAAATAAAAAAAACGATCAATAGGAATCGTGTATCACAGTGTCATGATGTAAGGTGTAAAGGGGAAGCAGATAAGGTTTATCCGTGGGAAGAAAAGCCTACGGAAAAGACCACGGTAACCTCGGTCAATATTGTTACATGTTACCACATTTGTTTGCAAGTAGGTAACCCTCTGTTTTAAATTTCCGGGTTCATAGGATTATGCTCAAGGTGGCTTCGTCATTCATACGTGCCATCCTTGCTACATTCATCCATCTTTTTTTAAAACATTCGCTAGACAAAACTTGCCTCTCTACTCTCACTTTGCTTTTCAAGTGATACTAAAAGAAGTTGATGAGAGATTGACCAGAGAGGAAAGTGCTTGTCTCCAATCCTTTCAGATGCGTCCACCAGATGCATTCTTTCACCATAGCCACAAGGATGATGAAAATAGCTCTTCTTTCCCGTTTGAAGGAAGGAGGCGTGACAATATTGACGATAGGCTCGGCTGATAAACCGACTCGTCCCACACGTGACAGCAGTTGTTCGACATAAGCCCACAGGTCGGAAATTGTTGGACACTGTACGAGTGCGTGCAGAACGGTTTCGTCGCTCTGACCGCATCTCGGGCAGGTCGGCCCCGTGTTTCTCGAGCCGTGTCTGTAGAGCTTATCCCGAACGGCTAGCGCTTCTCGGTAGTACTGCCAGGCCAGGGATCTCTAAAAGTTGTCCATGGGCCCTGGCCCGAATATCGTCCTGAACAGGCGGGTCAAGTATTCCTCGTCGACGTCCAGGTTCGCCCCGAGCTCGTCGTCGTACCTCCCCTCCCCTATAGAATGCTTGGGTTGTGTTGAAGTCACTCAAGGTCGACCCGGGACGGCATAGTTGCTTGAGAGCAACGCGACACTCGCGGTGCCATTCGCCCTTCCTCGGCCTCTTTTTGATCCGCGACTGCAGTTCTGTCATGGAGACGAGCTGCGGAAAAGCGTGCCTCACAAACGGCGATCACACCTGTTCACCGTCGTCTACATAGAACTGGAGATGTCGCAGTCTCAGCGCGTGTCTGCGCATCATCAACCACGGCATGCCCAGCCCTCCTTTTAACGGGTGTCGACAGTAAATGGATCGCCTGACCATCGAGACGCATCCTTTCCACAAGAAGCGGAAGAGAATGCGTTCTAGTTTGGTGATGGTAGGGTCGGGACAAGTTACGACGGTCAGGCGATAGTAGATGTTGGACGCGATGTACGTGTTCGCCACCTCCGCCCGACCTTCTAGGGACAGTTTCCTCTCGGCCCCTTGCCGGGCGAGAGTGACCACCTTACTCGTTATCTCGTTCCAGTTCTTCTCCATTTGGAGGTCCAGACCGAACCAGACCCCGAGCAACTCAACCGGGCCGTCCGTCCAGCGTCCCACGACGGAGGTGCTGGTGGACGACATGGGCTTGCTTCTCCAGGTGGCGAGCTGCAAGCCCACTGACTTTTCCCGGTTGATTTTCGCTCCTGACACCGCTTCGTAGTATTTCAGTGTCTCGCCGACCAGCTCCAGTTGCTCGTGGCTTGACACTATAACGGCGACGTCGTCCGCATATGCAGACACGCTCGTTCCGCATCCCAATTCTCGCGGGATGCTCCTCAGAGTCGCCAACTTACTCAGTAGTGGCTCGAGAGTCAATATGTATAGAAGCGACGAGAGGGGGCATCTCTGACGGACCGAACGTGCAATGTCGAAGGGTCTCGATAGATGTCCATTTACGCGAATTACCGAACGGATACCTCTGTACAAAGCAGCTATCCAGCCGCGGAAGACGGGATCGAAACCAGCCGCCCTCAGGATTGCCTCTAAGTATCGATGGTCTACCCTATCGAAATGGATGCTCCGATAGATAGTTCATGTGTCAATTCCCTACAGCTGTTTCCACCGAATTTTTAAATGATTAATGGGGATATTACATCATTAGTAAAATTCGTTTTATGCGTTGATTATATAATGTTGTAGTTCATGTATTCACCTGCTGAAAATGATTTTTTCTTAAGACGTAATGTCTCCATTAATCAATTAAAAATTCGTTGGAAACAGCTGTAGTGAATTGATACGTTATTCATCTTTTGTTATTTGTATATTCATTATTCACCTCTCTCGGAACCAGCATATTATGGACCGTATATTTAGTATAATGTGCGTTTTTGATTAACCTCAGGATTATTGGTATACTCAGTCGGGTACAGTTAATCGTGTACATAAATGAATATCTTTTGTCTGCACTCCGGTACCTCCGTATGTATTCATCTATTTTATGCTTTGACCTACTGGTTCCTGATTCACATGAATCCTGATCTATATATATAATATAATATAATATATATATATATATATATATATATATATATATATATATATATATATATATATAAATATATATATATTATTATATATATATATATATATATAATAGGAAAAAAGCAACAAGAATGGGTTAAAATCTCGGTACGATCGTTTCGTACGAGGACATCTTTAATAAGCTACAAAAAATGCAGTGAATACAGATGGCTCGTACTCGTCAGCCGAAAAAACATCAGAGAATTCCCAAACATCAAAAGGGGTAGATACAAAAGAGGTTGTAAGATTAGCTGTCATTTTGCTTCTCATTCGGATTCCCTGATATTTTTTGCATGATTGTACCCTAAATCTCTTCACAAAACTGGATTATGAACTATAAGGACATACACATATTTTGTAAGTTCAAGACTTTTTCATCGGATCTCCAAAAAATCGAACTTATCTGCGATTCTTGTAAATTTCAATAACAATCTGTTCCTCTACACGATATGACAGTCACTTTGCTTTTACTCAGACTTTCCTCTACATGATATGGCAGTCACTTTGCCTCTTACTCGGATTTTCAGAAATTTTGCATGACTGTATCCGAAAATTTCTTCACACAACTGATCAAATATTCAATATGAGCTATATGTAGACATGCATAAATTCTGTAGGTTTAAAACCTTTCATCGGATCTCCATGAATCGAACTTTCTTCAATGCAGCTAATCTTACAACCTCTTTTGTATCTACCCCTTTTGATGTTTGGGAATTCTCTGATGTTTTTTCGGCTGACGAGTACGAGCCATCTGTATTCACTGCATTTTTGTAGCTTATTAAAGATGTCCTCGTACGAAACGATCGTACCGAGATTTTAACCCATTCTTGTTGCTTTTTTCCTATTTGTAATCACCCCACTTGTCGTATGGTTAACACCATATAGATTCCGGTGCATCCTAGTTAAGGACCATATTCATGTGATTCTTTAGAATTCACTAGAATCTCAATTACTTAACCGTATATATAATATATATATATATATATAATATATATATATATGTATGTATGTAATGTATGTATGTATGTATGTATGTATGTATGTATGTATGCATGTATATACATATATATATATATATATAATAATAATGTTAGGGAATATGGTTCCAAACTTACAGGGAAAATTCAATTTAGTAATACTAAATCAAATTTCACAATATGCAATACACGTATATAAATTAGAGAAGAACCACCATGTATCAATTCAACAATGATATACCATATAGAAAAAAATTGAAGATACGATAAAACATTTACCTAAAACTAAATAAAGTACTAATATACTATTTATTTACTATTTAGTACTTTATTTAGTTTTAGGTAAATGTTTTATTGTATCTTAAATTTTTTTTCTATATGGTATGATCTAAGTATATCATTGTTTAAATCTTCATGGTGGTTCTTCTCTAATTTATATACATGTATATATATATATATATATAATATATATATGTATAATATATATATATATATATAATATTAATAGTTATCGCCATACTAATATGGCAGTCTATAATATAAAGACTAAAGCTTTAGTCTTATATTTATAGACTGCCATATTAGTATGCCGATAACTATTAATATCCAGTAACGCTGCCGTAATCTCCTTTAGAGAGACTTAGTAATTTTAATATATATATATATATAGCACCGATGTATCATAAATAATGTTAATACATTGTTGACAGGGGAATTTACTGAAGTCTTCATCTTATGGACCTGTTATATTTAGTAACACAATATATGTCCATATGCTACCTATTTCTTTACTACCCACAAGGGGCTAAACACAGAGAGGACAAACAAGGACAGACAAACGGATTAATTCGATTATATCGACCCCTGTGCGTAAATGGGACTATTTTAATCGACCCCGAAAGGATGAAAGGCAAAGTCGACCTCGACCGAATTTGAACTCAGAACGTAACGGCAGACGAAATACGGCTACGCATTTCGCCCGGCGTGCTAAGGTTTCTGCCAACTCGCCGCCTTATATGGCCATATGCTATCGCACTCATCTCAACGAGCATTCCTCATTCCTGCAAAAAGATAGAGCCTCTTTTCATGAAAATGAATGAAAATGTATCATTGTTTTGTCGCGCAACTACCTTAACGTTAGCAGCTTTGTCATAAAAACACCTTTGTGCCACCAATGTAATTACTGTAACCACTACAAATATTGACTGTGACATTGAGAACAATTGAAGTCACATCTGCTGCAATGACACTTGCAATTTAAGTGACAGCCATGACATCATCGTGTAAGAGGTGTAATTACAACAACTTGCATTTATCACTGCAATTTCAGCTACATCTTGTAAATGCAAACACGCGCGCACAAATATATATATATATATATATATATATATATATATATATATATATATATATATATATATATATTATATCTATATATATATATATATGAATGAATATATATATTAATGTTTTGTTTATGTTCAGTTAAAATAAAAACAATTTTACATTAATCTGATGGGTTACGTTATACTTTTGTAGAGTTCCAAATTTATTATCATCAAACAAGAATGTCGTTGATTGTTGACAGTGACTGCGGAGATTCGGCCAGTGAAGTGATCGTGAAGTGATGGCTTAGCTGGTCGTAACTTCAAAGTTACTATCAATAACATTCTTGTTTAAGAATCATAAATAAATGTATCTGTGTGTATGTATTCCTATATATATATATATATATAGAGAGAGAGAGAGAGAGAGAGAGAAAGAGAGAGAGAAAATAGAAAAGAGTGAAAAAACTACAGAAGACTTGTTTTATAAGGTTAAAGAATATATTTAAGTCGTTATGTTAGAAGAATGTTATAAAATTTTTCATGTTACTGTATGAAAATTTTTATATCATTCTTCTAACATAACTTAATATATATTCTTAAATATGTTCTTTAACCTTATAAAACAAGCCTTCTGTAGTTTTTTCACTCTTTTCTATTTTCTATATATCCAACCACGTGCTTTCACACACCAACTTTCTCACCTATATATATATATCGCCATGTTGATTCGCTAGCTTCTGCACGCATTTTTTTTTTCTCTCCTTGTTTCTATCCGTGTTTCATTTCTGTGTATCTTTCTGTTGAAGAGCGTAGGCTCGAAACGTAAAAGACTTGTTTTATTTATATTCCTGAGCGCCATACTAATACAATTGTTTGTTTGTATTCCACCTGCCTTCGTCTTTTGTTTATTTTCATAAAGCTTCCCGTTTTATATATATATATATATATATATATTAATAAATAAAACATATGCATATATATAAACATATATGTACGTACCTACCTCTACATGTACATATACACGCATATATGAGAACAGGACACCAAAAGGACGTCGAACACAATGAGAAACGAAAACATAGACACAAATCCAAGGAACTGGACATTTTTTTAAACAACAACAAAAAATAGAGTACAGGACAATTAACACAAAGAAAAAATCCCTTCTTCAGTCGCAATGGTTTCATCTACTCTACGTTTCGAAGGTGAAAGCGAGACGTATCTTCGACAAGAAACTTATATATTTATATATTAATAAAAGGAATTCCAACCTTGTCTGATTTTCACGTTTTATTTACAATCTTATAATGATATAAGATAATATAATATAATAAAATAAAATAAAATAATAGAATGTTAAATGTTCATTCTGATTGAACTAGTACTTTCATGCATTAAATTCTGCAATCTTCAGGTTCATGTAGTAGTGGTGACAGTCATACTTCACAATTTTTGACTGTAGCGAGATGATTGAATCTGTGCCTTAAATACACCTGTGTGGGCTCCAGAGTGCTAGGTTTTGCAAACTGTATTCTGACCAATCAGTGTGTAGTATCAATCAATTACTTAAGCTGATTGGTTGGTTGAGCTGATTGGTTTAGGCGTCACGCTTTATTGGACATGTCAAGAGTCCTGTATCTTAACCCTGGCCGAGGCAGCAATTGTTGGGCTATTTTTAGAAATGTTGTAAATAGCCTTTGTGAGAGATTTTTATATTTTTATATTTCAATTGTCATCATCATCATTGTCAGCACGTTAATTATTGTTGCTAGTGGTGATGGTGGTGGCAATAGAACTTTTAACCCTAAATAAGATAATTTTCCTGCTATCTAAGTATTATTATTATTGCTTATTTAGCTTGGGTTAGAATTTATCAATAAAATTCTTTTCTCTGATTTTCCTCTCGATTTCACTTGGGCTGTGTAATTTGTAGAATGGAAATATTATATATATTTTCCGACCACATGTTGCTAGGTGGTTACTCAAAGGTATCTGACGGACCTCTGGGTCTCTAATCTGTTGTCGGTGTACACGTGAGCGTTCTGATAGTGCATTTCCCGTCTGACCTAGATATATTTCTTCACAATTTGGGCATTTGATGCAGTAAATTAAATTTCTGCTTTTGCAGTTCATATTCGCATTTGTGAATATTTTCCCGGTTTTTGTGTTTATATATTGGCCGGTATGTATGAATTGGCATGTGCCACATCGGCTATCATTGCATCTAGATACAGTGAATGTTTGGTCTTTGTTGCTAAGGTCAAATTTTGCCTTTGTTAGTAATTTTTTCAAGTTTTTAGGCTGTATTTTACTAAGAACCATAGCTCGATCCGTGATTATGTCTTTTAATTCATTACTTTGGGCAATGATTGGTAGGTTTGCTTTGGCAATGTTGAAGATATTCTGGTGACATGGGTTGTGTGTCACTATAAATGGTATGATTTGTTCTTGTTTTCCTCTTCCTTGGGTTGTCCTAAGTTGTTGTATGAGTATTTTTATAGCCCGCTGTATGCCATTTTCTATAAGTAGAGATGGGTATTTTTGTTTGAGCAAAAATTCTCTTAGTTCTGTTAGGCGTTTGTTCCTGATATTTGCATCTTCTATAATGGTACAAATTCTTCTGGCTAGGCAGTATGGGATGTTGCGTTTTGTATGTGGTGGCTGGCACGACTTAAAATTTAGGTATTGATGTGTGTCTGTGTGTTTATAGTATATATCTGTGGTGATGGTGGTGTCTTTTTTAATTACCATTATATCTAGGAATGGTAATTTGGTACTACTCATCTCCTTTGTAAATTGGAGAGATGGGTGTAGGTTGTTCAGGAGGATATTGAACTCTTCCAGAGTATTTAGAGATTCTGTCCAGATTATCTATCTATATATATATATATATAATATAGATAGATAGATACATACATACATACATACATACATACATATTACAGATAGATAAATTCGTAGATTTAAGCCTATGTATTATATATATATATTAAATGTATGTCCATGTGGTGTGTATATATATATATATGTATATATATATATACATATATATATTATATATATATAATATAATATATATATATGTATATATATTATATATACATATATACATATATATATATATATATATATATATATATATATATATATATATATTTTTATATATACATATATACTATATATATACGTGTATGTATATATACACACACCCACACTATACATATATATCACGTGTATGTATATATATACACATATATATATAATAATATTATACAAAATGGGACAAGAACACAAAACATCCGGACAACTAGGTGATACAAAAGGGGACAACAAAACATCCAGATAGACGATACAAAAAACACGAATGGGTCATTCGAAGCCTTTTATCTTCAGTCAAGAACCGGGTCATCCTCGCAATTTCGGCTGATTAATCTTGAGATTGCTCCAATCTGGCCAGCTCCAAGGAAAACTAAGCTAAGAGCATTAGATTCCTTGGAAAAAACATCGAATGTATACGAAACAAGGACGGAAAAACAGACGATATTACACGAATATAAATACAAAAATACAATAAAAAACAATAATAATAATAATAATAATAACAGGACATAACAACAGGCGTCTTTCGACTGGAGACGAACTGAATTCAGCTGGCGTGTATGTAAATGAAGCCTTACGGCAGAGGGAACAGTATCGATGTGGCAATGACCACGGTCAAACGCAAAAGGGTTAGCAGTCGGTCAACGGTCACGTGAGAAGAGAAGAGAGAGAAAAAGAGGAACAAAGGAACTAAGGAGGGGAGAAGAGAGAGAGTGTGTGTGTAGCAGTAGATAGATGGAAGAATAAAAGAGTGGCAAAAAAAAGAGAGAGAGAGGGACATAGTGAAATGCAAAGTGAGTAAGAAAGGCAAAGAAATGTGAGAGAGAGTGGGGAGAAAGATTTGAAAATGTCGTACAAAATTTTGTGAAATGTGTACTTACATATAAGAGAACAAAGTGTACGTACGTATATATATATATATACTAGCAGTATCACCCGGTGTTGCCTGGGTTTGTTTCGACCCTTTAGAATTGGAAATTTTGAAAAGTAAAAATTTTGCATTATGCAACTTGTTATTATCTTCAAGTGAACATTTTTCCAGTTGAAATACACCGAAAAATGGTAACACAGCAGTCAAAAGTCGTAAAAAATAGGGATTTTCATAGAAAAAAAGCACCTTTTTGATGTAAATAATTTTTGGTGTTAACATGGTCCGATTTGAATTTTATCTTTTACAGAATGAAGAGCAAGCTTTTTCTATCATACTCTCAATTTTGGTCAACTTGCGCTGCAGGGTCTCGAAGGAGATAGTGTTAGTTGAAGGCTACCAAACCTGCCATACACAGACAGCTTTAGCTTTATATATAAATAGATTTGCTACACACTACTTTCCATCCTTAATAATGTAACTTAGTAGATCTAAAAGTTAAACACACAGACACACACACACAGATACAAACACAGACACACAAGTTGAGTTTTATATATATAGATTTCTCAACGGGGATTTCAGGGGAGAGTTTCAGGGAGTTGCTGGCGATGTATCGTGATGATCAAATATCCGGCCTGCTAAAATTTGGTTAAAGTGATTCAAACTGCAGAGTCAACGCAAAATGGTTACATTTAATTCAAAGCGTTAAAAATGTTATGAAAACAATTGGTATGTGTTCACAAAGTCCAAACGATTAATACGAAAAAAAAAACCCAGGCTACATCCCGAAAATTCATTTCTTTGCCGAATTTCTACGATGTTTACGGCGATTCGTTTTTATATCTTGATTTTTTATTTTTCATGCAATTTACGCATGCTTGCACGCGTGGTGAACACAGTACACGTCAAACAGCTGACTGAGTAAAGTTCACTATTCAATGCATGGGATAAGGCCTAAACAAACACATTATCGATTTTTGCACTTGCGAGATGAATTTCGGAACAAAAATAGCGCAGTTCAATTTTCATTCGCCTAAACTTTAAGTGACCCATTTTTGGTGGTTCTTCGATTTGTTGGCTAGGAAGAGATGTACCGGAAATTTAAACACACAGACACACACACAGATACACACACAGACACACAAGTTGAGTTGTATATATATATATATATATATATATATATATATATATATATATATATATATATATATATATATAATACAAAATAGGACAATATATATTTTTCTGACTAATTGTATACGAAAAACAATAATATAATGCTTGATTATATATAAGGATATTTGGGCCAACGAAGACAGTTTCCGCAAAAGGAACAGAAAACACAATATCCAATCTAAAAATATCAGTATCTTTAAAAATCAGAAAATATCAACAAGATTATGATTGGGAGATAACATTTTTCTCAAAGTAGCAGACCTCGGCTTCCTCTACGCCTTCAAAATGGTTCCGGAACCTGGTGCATGCATTCCTCATTGTGTCCCTAGACCGATCTTCGATCACTTCTTTTATCTTGACCTCCAGCTCGGCCTTGGTGTTGTTGGCTGAGTGATTAGTGGTTTTCTCCGCTACATCCCCCACTGTCCATGGGATTACAATTGGGGGATTAAGGGGCCAGAAACTGTGGCTGGTGAAGTCGTAGAAATTCTCTGACAACCACTTCTGACTCTTTCAGACGGCATGGTAAGGAACTGAATCCTACTGCCTCACATATGACCTTCGAGCAGCAACCTTCTCCAGCCAGATTTTGGTCACTGTCTCCAGCAGCTTCACATAGCCATCTGAATTGAAACTAAGGTCCTGTTTAAATATGTGGGGCGACATGACGTCACCTTCGCTGGAGACACGTTCAAAGACCATCACAGTTTTGGTGAACTTGGTTTTCATGATACATGGAAGATGGCATGGATTATTTGCAAGCCACCTGTTCTTCGGCGTACTGTTCAACTGGTCCTGGCAAAGTTCTTTTCATCTGAAAAGAAACATATCATTCCCGGCTCAGTAAGATGCCTTAGCTTGTTCAGGAGTTTCTTTGCCTTCGTCAAGCGGATCTTGTCAGACCCTGTTCCTTGCGCCTCGTGTACGAGTTGTAATGAAGGCTTCATTCAGGACCAGCTTCATGATGGCGACTCCAGTACTCATCTCTTTCGCCAAAGACCGAAATCCCTTGCCCGGATCTTCCATCACCTAGTCCCGCAGTTCTTGAATGAATTCAGGCGTGCAGACGCAATCAGAACGCCTGTTGTGTGCCTTTTTCTGGCCACTGCTTCGTAGTTTCCGTTGCAGCCGTCCATGTCATGTTTTACAGTGTTCACAGCATTGAGCAGCTGTGATGATATCGGCATTTTGTTACCCGGCGCGAATCATCATGATACAACATCCGTGGATGAGCTTAAGACGGTAAACAACAGGATTGGATGTGTTGTAAGAAGATTGCTTCCCAGCTGTATGGTTCTGGATTCAGTCCCATTCCGTGGCACCTCGGGCATGTCTTCTACTATAGCCCTGGGCCTATTAAATCCTTGTGAGTGTATTTTGATAGACAGAAATTAAAAGAAGCCCGTAGTTTTAACATTAATAAATGCATATATAGACACAGACATGCAGAAAATAAAAAGGCACCTTTAATTTTCAAAATTTCTGATCTTAGTGTCTTAATATCTTTTCAGCGATGTAGAATTTACAATGTAATTATTCTTTTTCATTCCAGGTGCCATTATATTAAGCATTTCCGAAGAGTAACCATGTCACGCACAAAAAAATTCAGCAGAACTGTCAGATTTTCAAAGAGGTCGTATTATTGGGCTATCTGAGGCTGGTCTTAGCCAGCGAAAAATAGCCGAAAATCTTCTAATTCCTCTTGTTACTGTTAATAGAATTATAGTGCAATTCAAAAGCCAAGGAAAAGAATCAACAGATTCTCTTCCCGGCCGACCTAGGCCCTCGGAAAGGAAGCTTCGCTGTTTGAAGGGAATTGTGGAAAACGAACCCCGTTCGAAGGCCTCTGACATTGAAAAGCAGCTAGAAGTTAGTCCAAGAACGTGTGTTACATATCTGCATAAGTTTGGGTATTATGGACGAGCAGCTAGAAGTAAACCTCTCCTTCAACCAATTAATATCACGAAAAGAAAGAAATGGGCTAAGGAAAAGTCAGAAAAATCCACTTAATTTTGGGATAGTGTGATTTTCTCAGATGAATCCAGATTTGCATTATTTTCAGACAGTGGTCGTGTTTGGGTCTGGAGGCTTCCCAATCAAGAATTTGATTTGAAACGACTCCAGCCAACTGTGATATTATGGTGGTATCTCTGTAATGGTATGGGGAGCTGTCACCAGCAATGGTCGTTCTGAGCTGATTGAATGTGTTGGAACCATAAACTCTGAAAAATGCATCGAACTACTTAAGCAAGGACTACTTCCGATAACACAACGAAAAATGAGTTTTTATTCATGAAAGATGGGACTCCATGCCACACAGCGAAAAGCAATCAACAATGACTGACTGAAAATGGGATCAAAAAGTTTCCTTGGCCGAGCCAATCTCATGACATGAACCCAATTGAAAATCTTTGGAGCATACTAGATAGAGATATAGGGAAAAATTGAGAGAAACCTAAGTCTAAAGATGAAATGTTTCGATTGTTGCGTCAAAAATAGGCAGAAATTCAACAAGAGACAATCACAAAGCTCATCAGTTCAATGCCAAAAAGAGTTTCTGAATTAAAAACTGCAAAGGGAATGTCAACTATTTTGGCCGATGACACTCCCCGGACCCTAAGTAAGGCATGTGTAAAATTTGAATGAAATTGGTTGTGTAGTTCTCAAGTTTTAGGGAAACACACACACAGACAGACAGACAGACACACATTCTCATTTTTATATATAAAGATTATATATATGTATATATATTATTATATAATATATATATATATATATATAATATATATGAAGATATACGTATGCATATATACATCAACACAAAAGACACTGATACTATAGCTGCAAACACACAGTGTCTGGTGGGATAGGGTGAGAATTGGTGTCTGCAGGGGGAGGGTGGGTCAAAGTGGGGCGGGGTAGGGGTCGGGTGGGAGTAACATGGGGCTTAACATCAACACTCTGATTTCTCCTTTTCTTTTTTTCCGGCTTACCGTCTTCCATTCTTCTGTTTTCTCTTCCTCTATTTGTGCTTCTTTGCCGAGCTCTTCCACACTCCATTGTCATTGCAGGAGGTAGAGATGTGATATCCCTTCGGGCCTGCAGTGCTGCTAGTATCATTGTGGTCGGTGGAGGACACTCTTTTCTTAAGTAGCCCTTCTGGCTACATTTATAGTCGCGAGTTTCTTGCCCTTCACTATAATACTTAATACCACCTCCTCGCTCATCGTTATGCTGTCGACCATTCTTTCAAGGTCCTCCGGGGCAGCCTGGATGATTATCTCCAGGATCTGCCCTTGCCAATTCTTCAGTGTTGCTCTCGTTACTTAGAGGACATCTATCTTCTCTTCTACACCCAGCAGTACTGCAGCCACCAGCCAGGTGACATCTACCTCCCGGGGAATCTCTTCCACCCTTACCCTGGAAGCACATCTTCCAAGATAA
>NC_043003.1:58854623-58867733 GCF_006345805.1 Octopus sinensis | reverse complement strand
AATCTGATAATATTTTCCTGTTTAGCTTTGTTTATAGTGTATGAGTGTTGCAATTGCTCTTTTTCATGAATGTATGGTGAGGTTACAAGAAACAGAAATACCAGTTTTGGCAACATATGAATAAATAAATAAATATATATATATTATATATTATATATATATATATATATATAATATATACCAAACACCCTCCCTCACTTAGTAACGACTATACTGTTTTGCTTTTCGGTTGTAAAATTGCGAATAGCCACCTTAACAATTTATATTGACTGATCGCTAAATCCACAAGCTTTTTTGTTATTCACTTTCTGCTTATTTTCTCTCATTCCTTTCTGATGAATAGCGTAGGCTCGAAATGTAAAAGACTTTCTCACCTTTCCGAGCGTCAAACTAATACACCTGCTTGTTTTTTATACACCAATCTTCGTTTTTTTTTTTTTGTTTATCTATAAATTTCAACTATGTGTGTGTGTAATTTTTGTTTTTGCTTTTTTTTTTGCGGAGATTACCTCATGTGCAGAATATGTTATGTTTGGCATAACAAGCGTTACCCTAACACAATCTATTTAGCTTACAAGACAAATATAAGTGAAAGCATTGTCTATTATATTTGGTGGCAATTATTTATTAAATATATCATTGACGAAAAGACATGCATATTTATGTTCAGATATAAAATGAACCACAATGAAAATATTTTTGGCTACTTACAATTGGAAGACAAATCAAAATATTCCTATGCAAATATGTATATATGTAATGGACAGAATGAACATTTGAAATAATACTTAATGTCCAAATGTATAAAACGAAAATTGAGGTATGAAAATTAAGTCTATTTAAGATATGCAAAGGTGCATCAGGTCCTTTTCTAAATTTTATAGCAAAGTTATAACCTTTATAATTATCGTAACAAATAATCGGCATGTAATACTGTCTTTGATGAACCGTTCTAATTCAATATAAATTGCAGAACTATACACGAGTTGTCCTCATAAAATTAGACATGTGTACAGTTCTACCAATTACATTGAAATAGAACAGTCGTACTGACGAGCCACGGACGTTTTTACGTAAGTAAAGTAGTTAATGGCGAAATCTTTATTTTGTATATTTTCATTTGTCTTACCCGCTTATGTTCTGGTGTTTGCTGATGTTTCTTTTCTTTGTGATTATATCGTAGGTGATCTATTTCTAGCATATTGGATGTCCACTTAGTGGTCATCCCTTTAATACGCATGTATATATTTAGATATATACATATATATATATTTCTGGGTTCAGTCACCTTGGACAAGTGTCTTCTGCTATAGCCTCATGCCGACCAAGGCCTTTTGAGTAGATTTGGTAGACGGAAACTGAAAGAAGCCCGTTGTATATGTGCGTGTGTGTCCGTGTTTGTCCTTTACCACTGCTTGACAACTGGTGTTGATGTGTTTAGGTCCCCGTAACCTAACGGTTCAGCAAGAGAGACCGATAGACTAAGTACTATGCTTATAGAGAATAAGTCCTGGGGTCGATTCGTTCGGTTAACATTCTTCAAGGTGGTGTAATGGCCGTAATCGAAGGACTGAAACAAGTAAAAGACAATGTTTGCATATATGTATAGGTGTATGTATATATATTAATATATATATATATATATATATATATATATATATATATATACAGAGAGCGGGGAGTGAGAGAGAGACATATAGCAGACAGACAGATAGATAGATAGATAGATATATAGATAGATAGATAGATAGATAGATAGATAGATAGATAGATAGATAGATAGATAGATAGATAGATAGATAGATAGATAGATAGATTGATAGATAGATTGGATTAGAGGATGTTTAGCGTATGTATTACTTACAGGCTTTCTCATGTTGACATTTATGTTGGTGAGGTTCAGGTTGAAACTCTCATACAGGGATATGCTTCAGTGTTATGTGCTAGGAACAAGAGACCATGGTGCAATTTAGTTAACTCTTTCAAGAAAAGAATATTGGAAATCAGTGTCCGATTCGTTATGGGAGATAACTTAGATTGTTACAAGAAGCTACAGTAAATGCGTTCTAAGCATTATGATGATAGTGTATGTGTGTGTGATTTAAAAATTATCTTCAATACTACGTGGTCTCCGGTTCGTTCCCGGGATGCAGAACCACGGGCTTTTTTTTTTATCTATTGTAGCCTCAGTGCGACGAAATCCTCGTGAAAGAAATTTGGTAAACAGAATGTGTGAGGAAGATCGTTGATACATCCAAACTGTATGGACGACTTCACTTATTTTGGACTGAAACATCATCTGTCTCGCATTAATATTGCCATTTGGCCTGACATTCCTTAAGAGGAGTCCTCAGTGTTGCAAGAATTTGGTCCAGTTTTCGGGTCGAGGAATAACAAACTCTTTTTTTTCATCATTCTCACGGGTAAGAAAAAGAGCATCAATGTACCCCGTGCTCCTCTAAACCATATAAATCGGAGGCATTTTATTAATATAGAGAAATACAGATCTTTAGAAAATGGTAGAAGATAGAGATTGAAGATACAATACGTCAGTGATTTAATAGTCGCGCACATTGATGAGTGATTGTTTGACCCTATGTAGGATAGTCCTTTTGTTGAGAGTATATAATCAATTTTGTTAAGTATGCGGCAGTTTCATCATTCCAGATTTGACAAAAATAAACCTACTAATTTGAGGCACTTGTATTTCGTTGAAGGCCGAACAAGTGCCGAGAAAATGTTTCGTAACATCTGAGTGGAAACCTAATCTTTCAAAGGCGCTTGGCTTGATTCAGTACAATCGGTACTTCTTTGTCACTCTATTGTACTAACTTTCAGTTCATTGTGAAGTATAACATTCGATGAAATAATCCTGCAAATGTGTCTTGACATCTCAACTTCGTGAAATAAAAATGGAGTACCGTAAATCCTCGAGTATAGTCCGCCCTTGAATAGAATACGCAGGGGATTTTTAGGGGGCTGTACTTCTGAAAAACCTAAACCTTGTGTATAATACGCACCCCTTCTCTAACTTGAGTCGTGCGTAATTAAGCTAGCAGCACCTAGTCGAAGAAACACTTCTGTGCATGCGTAATACAATAATGGTGGTGTTCTTAATTGTTATAGGGGAATGTAAATATGTTTGCAAATTGTTTCTTTTTTAATATGTTATTCTGTGTTCTGAATACTTTTATTTCAATAAATGTTGTTTACTACAAGTTATGGATGATTCTTTTATGACTTCATTACTTTCAGGCTTAGCTTAAGGTATTTTCGCGCCCGACATCACAAAATGTGTCTGAATAAACATTGCCGGACAGCAAATAGAGACTCGGACATTGCTTAGAAAATATTTTTCATTTTTAACCTCGTATATAGTACGCATTAGGTATTTTGACCTTTAAATTTTGGGAATAAATGCGGATTATAATCGAGGATTTACGGTAAACTTCAGTGCATCTCACTTCCTTTATAGAATTATCCGGCAAGTAACATATACAACTTGTGATGGCAAATATGTCCTGATATTGATAATAGTTAAATCTACTTTGATTACCTCTCTACGGAACTTACTCACGAGCTAATATATACTGAATATATTCCACAAGCTACCTAAAGGTTGATTGAATTAATGAATGAAAAACTACGGTGTGTTACATATACGAGTAATTAACCTCAGAGCCTTCTAAAATGCACAAATTTGGGGTTGCCAGCTATCTGAAAAAAACATATTTAAATACCAAACTCTCGCCATAATCTTAAGAGTTTATTTCGTGAAAACTAAAATGCACGATAATACCCAATATTAACACTTCGATTTTGGACTTTATGGGTCTTCGGTTATGTTAATTATTTCTGTAGTAGTAGTAGTAGTAGTAGTAGTAGTAGTAGTAGTAGTAGTAGTAGTGGTGGTGGTGGTGGTGGTGGTGGTGGTGGTGGTGATGGTGGTGGTGGTGGTGGTGGTGGTAACGGTGGTAGTGGCGGTGGTGGCGGTGGTGGCGGTGGTGGTGGTGGTGCTGGTGGTGGTGGTGGTGGTGGTGGTGGTGGTGGTGGTAACGGTGGTAGTGGCGGTGGTGCCGGTAGTGGTGGTGGCGGTGGTGCTGGTGGTGGTGCTGGTGGTGGTGGTGGTGGTAATGGTGCTGGTGGTAGTGGTAATGGTGGTGGTGGTGCTGCTGCTAGTGTGGGCAATGCTGATGTAGAGGTGGTGCTTCGCTGTTGTTAACTGTGGGTGTCATAGCTTTGCTGTGGCTATCGCCACGGTGCTGGAGAAATAGGCGTTTATGGGTGTGTAAGATAATTTTAAAATTCCAAATACGTTAAATCATCAAAACTATAATTATTTCTGTAAAAACTTCTTTTTTTTTTTTCGTAATTTTGAAAATACAAAAGTGTGGGAATGATTTTCGAAAACTCCAGAAATATTGAAATTTTCTTCATTAAAAATTCAAAATATAACCGAGTATCACTTGAAATTTAATGGCAGAATTCTCACCATTTCCTGCTCACAGCCCTTAAAGAAACGTCCCGCAGCATTGTTGAACATGTTTTGATATAATTATTTCAGTTTATTTTCTCCTATTTTTGATATTTTTTTATTATTATTGCATATACTAATTACAGTATATTTTTCTTTTCCCTCTATTTAATTTTCTTTAATATAGTTTTTAATGCGAAAATATGATTTTCTTAGATAAATATGAATCTATGTTTGTTTCGAATTTTTTCATTAGTTTTCATTTAATTTTTCATAGTCGAAAATTTTGCAGATTTTAAACTTTTTTTTATACACGAGGGAGCTCAAGTTTAGGTACATCTGTTTGATTTTCAAAGTGATTGAGCGTTACCTATTTCAATTACATCTCAATAAAATGCCCTTAGATTCATATTTTTTCGTTTGAAATTTCTTTTGACTAGGCATTTTGTATATAAAATAAAATTTTAATTTTGATAAGACTGAAATAAATTCATAAAGGCATTTTCTGCTAAACGTGTTTTTCTTCAAACAGCATTTGCGATGATAATATTTATTTATTTATTTATTATTTAATTCGATTTAGGTGCAAACTTAAAAGTTAAATATAAAGTATTCATAAACAGAAGAAATTACTGGTATTATTTTTATGGGTCCCCGAAATAATGAAAAACCATGCTGATTTTAATAGGATTTCAACTCGAATTTTACAAGGTTAATATTAAGCGCTACAATGCACTTCCTATCTCAGTTGATTTTCAGTTTTATTTATTTCTATCTAAATTCTTTACGTTTTGAAATCAAATATCCGCCAAGGCCTACTTTACTTTTCATCCTTTCGGGTCGATAAAGTAAGTATCAGTTGAACACTGAGATCGATATAATCGACTTATTCCCGCCTTAAAATTGCCGGTCTTGTGTCGAAATTTTATAAAATATTCAGATTCTTTGAAAAGTGTTGCTTTCTTTTTAACTAAACAAAAATGCTTAACATATTAAAAAGGAAGAAAATACTGAAAACATGTCAAGACCCTGAAACCAGTCTAGTCTACTGGTCTTGCCACGCTGAAGGGGAGTGGTTCGCTCCCTTACTAGCAATATAACAGATACATGTTGTGTGTCGTTAACCAGCTGGAAAAGATGTTTTCCTGGCGTTAAAAATGCAGTAACACACCATAATGGCAACAAACATTATAGTTTAGTATCGTACTACCTGTACGTCTTTTAGAGATTTTAGAACTCGCTTCTTGAAGAAAATATTAGTATATTTTTCCCTATATTTTTTGGTGATAAACGCAATGAAATGGAAAGCCTTCCCGATCAGGAAAGGAAACCATAGTCTCAGCTCTATCAATCGTCAACTATTACTCAGTACCACTCAGGACGTTTCAGTCGTAAAGTATTGATTCCGTCTGATTTAGAATAGCTCAACAGGTTTCAGGGGAAGAAGACCAGAGTACAGTAATCCCTCGACAATTGCAGGTGTTACGTTCCAAACCCTACGCGATAGGGGAAAATCCGCGAAGTAGAAACAGTACTGTATTGTGTATATATATTATATATATATATATATATATATATTATATATAATATATATATTTTATTTTATAAATGCAAAACAACACCAAGAAGGAATCGATGGTAAGCTTAAATAATAAACCGTGATAGGTGAGCCGCGATAGGTGAACCGCGATAGGTGAACCAAGATGTGGCGAGTGACTATTGTATTGAACTTTGAGGGAAATAGCTGGATGCTATTTGAACTATGGAAATAGACTATCTTAGAAAAGTAACTGCCGTTACACATTGATTTTCTATTGCAGATATTCCCAGAATTATTTTGTTACGAAACCCTTGTACGATTTTCCACAAATCACAGGACCCATACCTCTAGTTTATGGACTACCCACCCTATTTTTCGTAAGGCGACAGTTTATAATACGAAAATTATTTTAGAGATAGTATTCATATAAAATATATAAATAAATTATTTTTGAAAACAAATATTATCATTTTTTAAATCAATTTTATTAAGTTATGTTAAAAGATACCTTACGCCAGGGAACAATGGGATTTTATATATATATATTACTCTTTACTCTCTTTTACTCTTTTACTTGTTTCAGTCATTTGACTGCGGCCATGCTGGAGCACCGCCTTTAGTCGAGCAACTCGACCCCGGGACTTATTCTTTTGTAATCCCAGTACTTATTCTATCGGTCTCTTTTTGCCGAACCGCTAAGTGACGGGGACGTAAACACACCAGCATTGGTTGTCAAACAATGCTAGGGGAACAAACACAGACATACAAACACACACATATATATACGACAGGCTTCTTTCAGTTTCCGTCTACCAAATCCACTCACAATGCTTTGGTCGGCCCGGGCCTATAGCAGAAGACACTTGCCAAGATGCCACGCAGTGGGACTGAACCCGGAACCATGTGGTTGGTTAGCAAGCTACTTACCACACAGCCACTCCTGCGCGCATATATATATCTATATATATATATATATATATATTATATATATATATATATATATACATATATATATATATATATATATATATATATATATATATATTATATATATATATATATACACACACACACACACACACCCACACACACGGAGCCCATTTTGGTAACATAATTCTGAAGTGACTTGTAATCAACAATAAAGATGACACTGTTGTGTCGTTTACTTAAATTGAAACTGTGAAGCAAGTTTCGGTTTCAAATTTTGGCAAAAGGTCTGCAAGTTCGGGGAAGGGTGAGTCGATTACATCAACCCCAGTGTCCAACTGGTATTTATTTTATCGATCCTGAAAGGATGAATGGTAAAGTCGACTACGGCGGAATTTGAACTCAGAACGTACAGACGGCCGGACGCAAAGCATTTTGTTTGGCGTGCTAACGATTCTGCCAGCGCGACGTCCTACTCGGTGAAGCAAATATTATTTTATAATTATGTAGGCGAGGTTTTAGAATCCGTACCATACCGGACAAAATGCTTAGCGACGTTTCTTCCGGTTCTTTACGTATCGAGTTCAAATACCACTGAAGTCGACTTTGCCTTTTTTATCCTTTTTAATCCTAGGAACGATGTAATCAACTGTTTCTCCCTTCAGAATTGTTAGTTTTGTGCTAAACTAAGAAAGGCTTTTACTATTACGTAAAGGCGGCGAGCTGGCTAAATCGTTCGAGCGTCAGAAAATTAGTCTTTCAGATTTTGTTCTGGCTCTTTACGTTCTGAGTTCAAATCGCGCCAACGTCAACCTTGTCGTTCATATTTTCGAGCTCGAAAAAGTCAATTACCAGTCAAAGTATTAGGGTCGATGGTATCGTCTAACCCTTCTTGTCAAAATTACCTGCCTTGTACCGAAATTAGACACAATCCTGTTACGTAAAATCATATGAATCCCCATAACTATAGAAACAGCGAATCCTAAAGACCGCAGCCTAAATTGCCTTTCCACAACCAACAAAGCTTTGATGTCATAATATTGCATAGATACATTAGGATACAAAATTAAAAAACAATTTGTTTCCAAAAGATAAAAGGGGATAATTTAAAGACTCATATTAATTATTCTTTTCTACTCTAGGCACAAGGCCCGAAATTTTGGGTCTTGTGCGCCGCAGCAGACAATGGAGATCTAAGCATTTAATGAATTGACTCCTAGGATGTTATTGATTGTGTTAGCTGGACGTGGATATTCGAAATACTATCCACGATTAAGGTAACCCAGTAATAAGAATATGCATTATATGTCATGAGCAAATGATAAACAAAGAATTATATCCAATCTCATTTCCATTAGAAGATTAATTCCTTTATTAGATAGGTGCTCCTTCTCTTCATTTTATTTTTTCTGTCAAGTGCTTACACTCACTTTGTTTCAGGCAGATCCAGTTGATTTCTTTGAATGTTTTCTGAGCCAGGATGTGTGTTGGGTTCTTTGAGAGTTGTCTCTGGCTGAAGCCAGAGACAAAGAAGCAATCCATGCAGGGGAAACACCTATCCTCAACTAGGACCGAAGCAATTAACTATCCTTTGTATATGGACGATCTCAAATTGTACACTGCAGATGATGTAGAACTAGAAACACAACGGTAAATTATATATGGACTGCCAAATGGATTGATGTGAGAAAAACGCTCAAAGAAAATTGTGTAGAGTGGGACATTGATTGAGAAAACAAATATTATGTTTGATGAAGAATCAGAGTGACTGCAGGATTAAACCAAGCACAGCCTGGCAGATTCTCAAGAACTGATGAAGTAGGCAATGAGGAACACACAAAATTTTAAAAGGATTAACATAGAATATTGTAGATACATCGAATTAATATTTAAAACAAATCTAAATGCAAGAATGAAATAGTTACATTACAACTTTAGCTATTCCGTTAATAAGTTATACTTTAATATTCTCACCTGAACCAGCAAGACTAGACTGGAAAAATAACAAGGACAATAAAGAATGCTTTACATTAATTAATTAAAATCGACAATGGTTAGGGAAAATCAGTGATGACCATCGCCAAATAACCTGAAGGGTTGGAGTGAAGTGTTAGAACTGTGGTGCACAAGGATATTCGATAAAAGGCATATATACTAAGGAGAAGCCAATCCACGTCTGCAAAGACACAAGAAAACCGTTGATCAGTGTCAAACGTTTATTTAACAAGATTAAGAACTCTCACGAACATGGCATGATTTAGTTCTTCTCTGGTGAGAAAAAATCTTCGACTAAGAACAAAAGTTTAACAGTAGAAATGACTGGCAGTTATGTGCAGATCCTTCCGGTGTCCCAGAATGAAGCAGCAGCAGCAGTAGTAGTAGTAGTAGTAGTAGTAGTAGTAGTAGTAGTAGTAGTAGTAGTAGTAGTAGTAGTAGTAGTAGTGGCACAGTAGTGTGGCCATAGCTACGACAAGGTTATGACACCCACAATTAACAACAGCGAAGTACCATCTCGACATTAGAATTATCCACACTACCACCACTACCACACCACTACTACTAGATTCCAGAAACTGTGATGGTATTAGGTGTGGTGAGTAACGAATGTATACCCAAGGTGCCACGCAGTGGGACTGAACCTGGAACCATGTGGCTGGTAAGCAAGCTACTTACCACAGCCAATCCTGCATGTATGTATGCGTGTGTGAGTTCATTATCTATGTGTTTATTTGCATGTATATAATATATATATATACATGTAATTGTACACATAAACATGCATATATGTATGCATGTATGTATGTAAGGAAGGTAGCCGAATTGGTATGTAATTCATCACTTAATTGCGATGTCCTTGGTTCGATACAAATGAGCACCATCTTTGAAAGTGACTTCGGTACTAATCAGTGTCGACGGGAACGCTTTGGATTATCCGAGGATAAATGTAAGGATTTTGTATTCTTTAGCTGGATCTGCGCTAGAATTACCTAAAATTTACCCTGGTTTGGGGGACATTTAATCATTAAGCCCTTAATTGAATAGGCGTGTAGTTTAGTTAATTGAACAACTGAAGATCATTTTCTAGATGGAAAATGTGTGGAAGCACGTTGTATATAAATATACATATGCGTATATAAGTAAATATATATGTGTGTGTGCGCATACACGTATATATAATTATCTATCTATGTATCTATACATAATACATACATATATATATATATTAATATATATATAATATAATATATATATATATATAGTTATCCGTAATAATGAAGGGTGAAATTAATTA
Source organism: Octopus sinensis (assembly GCF_006345805.1). Lineage (NCBI taxonomy): Eukaryota > Metazoa > Mollusca > Cephalopoda > Octopoda > Octopodidae > Octopus > Octopus sinensis. Next base: position 58,857,500 of record NC_043003.1, on the reverse strand, counting down.
ATTTGGGAAAATTATCAATTACACCAAGTAGTCTTCGGCATGTAAAAGCCTCATTTGAGGAAAATTTAAGTAATACTAAGCAATAAGGGTTTAGCAACGAGTTGCCTTACCACATACCGAATTTAGAAATAGCAGTCAAAGGTTATAGCTATTTCTTCTACTAAAAAGGGAGATCTCAGTAAAAACAGCATTTGAAGGCAGACACAAACAGGTAAAGAGAGAATGATTGACTGCAATCTATCATACATTTTTTTAGTTATCCACGGACGTACGTTTCGAAATCAAGTTTTAAGGAAAGCATAAGAATTAATATTAATATTAAATAATAAATAATTCTATCTTACCGAAATTCTTTTCTCTTCAGCGTAGAATACTATAATCATAAATGATTTAATATTGAATTTTGAGATACAGAAGGCACCAACTCCACTCAGTATCAGAGCTCGCTCTGATACTGATTGGAGTTGGTGCCTTCTGGTATCTCAAAATTCAATAATAATCATTTATGATTAGTATTTCTACGCTGAAGAGAAAAGAAGTTTCGGTAAGATAGAATTATTTATTATTTAATATTTAATATTTAATTCTTTGCTTTCCTTAAAACTTGATTTCGAAACGTACGTCCGTGGATAACTAAAAAAATGTATGATAGATTGCAGTCAATTCATTCTCTCTTACCTGTTTGGGTCTGCCTTCCAAATGCTGTTTTTTACTGAGATCTCCCTTTTTAGTAGTAGAAGATAGCTATAACCCTTTGACTGCTATTTCTAATTCGGTATGTGGTAAGGCAACTCGTTGCTAAACCCTTATTGCTTAGTATATATATATATAATATATATATATATATATATATATGCAAATATATATATATGTATATATCACCGTGATCACCGTGACCGACCAGGCTATCAGACGTTGCTACACATCGCTGGTCACAATGCGCTTCGCATTGTTTTAGCCTTCAAATGACGCCACCCCGCTGGCTAAGCGAGCAGGCCAACAGAAGAAAGAGTGAAAGTTGTGGTGAAAGAGTACAGCAGGGATCGCCACCATTCCCTGCCGGAGCCTCGTGGAATCGAAACCGCGATCCTCCGACCGCGAATCCGCTGCCCTAACTACTGGGCCATTGCGCCTCCACTGTGTGTATATATATATGTATGTATATATTCTTTCTTTCTTTCTTTCTTTTCTTTTACTTGTTTCAGTCATTTGACTGCGGCCATGCTGGAGCACCGCCTTTAGTCGAGCAAATCGACCCCGGGACTTATTCATTGTAAGCCCAGGACTTATTCTATCGGTCTCTTTTGCCGAACCGCTAAGTGACGTGGACGTAAACACACCAGCATCGGTTGTCAATCAATGCTAGGGAGACAAACACACACACATATACATATATATATAATATAATATATATATACGACGGGCTTCTTTCAGTTTCCGTCTACCAAATCCACTCACAAGGCATTGGTCGGTGTCCGGGGCTATATCAGAAGACACTTGCCCTAGATGCCACGCAGTGGGACTGAACCCGGAACCAGTGGTTGGTTAGCAAGCTACTCACACCACCCACCACTCCTGCGCCTATATTATATATTATATATAAATATATATATATATTATATATATATAATATATATATATATATATATATATATATTATATATATATATATATGAAAAAACAAGTCAAAAATAGAAAATGCTAAATAATTTTATATAGTGAACATTTCAGTACCGGTTTCGGTCATTTTGAGACCTTTTCAACTGTAACGATTAAATAATTAAATTTAGAAAAATTAGAAGAAAAGTTTTTTAAAAAATATTTCTATAGTAGTGTTCAGATTTAAGTGGCATTCTGCCTTTCTCTGACTCCCTTGTTTGCACTTGTGTGTCGGAGGTCGTTGTGAGTTCTTGGAAGGGTAGTAGAGAAGAAGGCTGGTGGGGAAAGGGGGATGGGAGAATCTGGGGAGTGCCCTGATGGTCGTATTTTGAATGGTCAGTGGCGGCTGGCAGTCTCAGTCAATTCAGGAGAATATTTATATGGACAGGCTTGTTTATAGAATTAGCGTAGGTTTATAGAATTAGCGTAGGTGTTATGCTAAAAAACATATATATATATATATATATATATATATATATATATATATATATATATATATATATATATATATATATTATAATATATGCATCTATATGTATATATGTAATATATATATATATATATGCATCTGTATATAAATATACATATGTATATATATATATATATAGATATATATATATACCCAGATGTATATATATACATTAGTATATATATTATATATATATATATTATATATATATATATACCTGGTGCGTCTGTGTATGTGTGTGCGTGCGCGCGCTGTGTGTGTGTGTGTTGTGTGTTTCTTTTCGTTTCTTCGAATCATCGGGACTGTACCCATACTGGAGCACTGTCTTGGAATGTTCATTCGACCCAGATAGATAGATAGATAGATAGATAGATAGATAGATAGATAGATAGATAGATAGATAGATAGATATATTAGATAAACACGCACAAACATACGTATATAATGTATATATATATATACACACACACATAGATATACGCACACATGTGTGTATATGCATGTGTATTATTATATACATGCATCCGTGTGTATAGGTCTGGCATCTTACAAATTACACCTACTTCCCATTCAAAAACTCTAAGGTGAACCACAGAAATCATATGTAAAAATTTATATCTGATAGTTGTTCAGCTCTCACTACACTTCTTTACAATCGCCAACACCGACCAATGTACACCAGCCCCACCGTCCAATGTACACCAGCCCGACAACTGCAACAAGGCGAGAATCCTGTTTAGTATACTTAC
>NC_043003.1:58817123-58849623 GCF_006345805.1 Octopus sinensis | reverse complement strand
GATATATAGATAGATAGATACATACATACATACATACGTACATACATACATACATAACCCCCGTAAAAATATATTTTTGTCTGTATGTATTTATATAAATATGAGCATTTTGTACCTAAATATGGGTTTAAAATAAATACACACACAAACACACACACACACACACACACACACACACACACATACACACACACATATACATATATATATATAATATATATATATATATATATATATATATATATATATATATATATATATATATAACGCAACACATACGCACACAATTGAGCACACAATCATATTTCCCGTGTATATAATTACAGCAAAATAGAAGAAACTCTTGAACGAAAACATTTTTCAGATACATTCAGGTGTACAAGTGTACCTGTTTAAGTATGTCTGCTTGTGTATTGGAACGCGCAGTAAAGATACCCAGGTATTTTTGTCACGTGTCTTATCAACAGATGAGTGCTGTGTTAAATACAAATAGTTTTAACAGTAACAATCCTAATTTATTTTGTACCTAACCAATCTCGCACATAAGTATGTGTGTCTGTATGTGTGTGTGTGTGTGTATGCATACTTGTTTGTATGTATGTATGTATGTATGTATGTATGTATGTATGTATGTATGTATGTATGTATGTGGAGGCGCAATGGCCCAGCGGTTAGGGCAGCAGACTTGCGGTCGTAATATCGCGGTTTTGATTCCCATACCGGTCGTTGTGAGTGTTTATTGAGCGAAAATAGCTAAAGTTCCACGAGGCTCCGGCAAAACATATGAAATCGATAAAGTAAATTATATATAAATTCATGTAAATTTTCATAAAATAAATTTTCTACCTTTTTTCTTTTCTTTATACATTTATTCGTGTGAAAAACTTACTTTCCACCGTATATTTATATGTGTGTGTGTGCCTGTGTGTATATACATGCATACATACATGCTTACATGTGTGAGCGAGTGTATGTATTAAGTATGTAGTATGTATGTTAGTATTATAATATATATATATAATATATTATTAATATATATATATATATTGTTTTATAAATTTATCTATATATGCATACAACATACATATATATATACATAAGTACATGTGTGTGTGCGAGTGTATGTATGTATGTGTAAATAATATATATATATATATCTATATATATATATATATATATATATGTAGGTCCCGGGTTGATAATAAATATATATAATATATATATAATATATCATATTATATTATATTATATATATTATATTATATTATATTTATATTATATATATTATGTATAACTTTTACTGAACTCTTACCGTTATTTTACTAAATCGTTTTGAGAGCCATAAAATTTTTATTTGTCCTGCTATTTGAAATTGCTATGTGAACGTAGTTAGATCTTAATTATGTAAGATACAGCTGTCCCATTTTTTATGTACTTATTCGTTTACCGAAGGGACCAAACACAATGTCTTGAAAGTTACAGTGATTTTCTCATTAAGCTGTATCGATATGAAGGATTCTATGTTTTTACCACGGCATTGTATTTTATAGTTCCAATGTATTACTGCTCGTTTCGATGCGTTTATTGACAAGGTCTTACAGCTCATTCTGATGCGTTTATTCACCAACGTCTTACTGCTCTTTCTGATGCATTTATTGACCGAGATCTTACTGCTCTTTCTGATGCATTTATTCACCAAGGTCTTACTACTGGTCTTTCTGATGCATTTATTGACCAACGTCTTACTGCTATTTCTGATGCTTTTATTGACTATGGTCTTACGGCTCCTTCTTTTGCATTTATTGACCGAGGTCTTACTGCTCTCTCTGATGTCTTTATTCACCAAGGTCTTACTGCTCTTTCTGATGCATTTTTTCACCAAGGTCTTACTACTGGTCTTTCTGATGCATTTATTGACCAAGGTCTTACACCTCTTTCTGATGCGTTTATTCACCAAGGTCTTACTGCTCTTTTTGATGCATTTATTCACCAAGGTCTTACTACTGGTCTTTCTGATGCATTTATTGACCAAGGTCTTACTGCTCTTTCCGATGCATTTATTCACCAAGGCCTTACTGGTCTTTCTGATGCATTTATTCAGCTAGGTCTTACTGCTCTTTCTGATGCCTTTATTGACCGTGGTCTTACTGCTCTTTCTGAGACATTTATTGACCAAGGTCTTACAGCTCTTTCGGATGCGTTTGTTTAAGGTCTTACTGCTCTTTCTGATCCATTTATTCACCAAGGTCTTACTGTTCTTTCTAATGCATTTATTCACCAAGGTCTTACCACTGGTCTTTCTGATGCATTTATTCACCAAGGTCTTACTTCTATTTCTAATGCATTTATTGACCGAGATCTTACAGCTCTTTCTGTTGCATTTGTTGACCAAGGTCTTACAGCTCATTCTGATGCGTTTGTTGGCCAAGGTCTTACTACTGGTCTTTCTGATGCATTTATTGACCAAGGTATTACTACTGCTCTTTCTGATGTATTTAATCAACATGGTCTTACTGCTCTTTCAGATGCGTTTGTTGGCCAAGGTCTGACCACTGGTCTTTCTGATGCATTTATTGACCAAGGTCTTACTGCTCTTCCTGATGCATTTATTCACCAAGGTCTTACTACTGGTCTTTCTGATGCATTTATTGATCAAGGTCTTACGGCTCCTTCTTTTGCATTTATTGACCGAGGTCTTACTGCTCTTTCTGATGCATTTATTCACCAAGGTCTTACTGCTCTTTCTGAGGTATTTATTGATCAAGGTCTTACTGCTCTATCTGATGCATTTGTTGACCAAGGTCTTACTGCTCTTTCTGATGCAATTATTGACCAAGGTCTTACTGCTCTATCTGATGCATTTATTGACCAAGGTCTTACTGCTCTTTCTGATGCGTTTATTGACTGATGTCTTACTGCTCTATCTGATGCGTTTATTGACTGATGTCTTACTGCTCTATCTGATGCGTTTATTGACTGATGTCTTACTGCTCTATCTGATGCGTTTATTGACTGATGTCTTACTGCTCTATCTGATGCGTTTATTGACTGATGTCTTACTGCTCTATCTGATGCGTTTATTGACTGATGTCTTACTGCTCTTTCTGATGCGTTTATTTACCGAGGTCTTACTGCTCTTTCTGATGCGTTTGTCGATGTTGATGTTGTTTTATGTAGTGGGTCAGTTATATTGTCATGTTTTTGAATAGCTTGTGCTCAAATTCCGGGCATTATTCATTTATGAACTGCTATTTCATCAAATGCGAGAGTATTTATACCTTAGGCTTATTACCGATTGCTGTTAGATATTTTTGCCTTCGAATACTATCCCATTGCGCAGTCTCTTGGACAACTGCTTTCTGCTGTACAACTGAGATTAACTATGATTCAAGAGGGAAATTTGATTTATGGATACTGTTTTGAATCCAGTCGTATTCACACACACACACACATATACACACATAAACATGCACGCACATATGTATATCGTCTGACGAGATGATCATGATTGACGCGTAATATGTTGTAACATTACATAAACATTATTTATATTCATGGTTAAGGCGGCGAGCGGGTGTGTGTGTGTGTGTGTGGTTGTATGCTACGTTTTCTTTGAGGTCTACTTAAGCCTTTATTCATGGAGTTTAAGTAGGTCGCCAAGTGACAAGTTCCAAAACCCGCAGTCTGTATATATGTGTTTGAGCTCGTACATGCACCTATGAAAGTGTATGTATTTGTTCCTATGTTCTGTGTGAACATGTCTATTTGGTACTTAAGTGTTTGTGCGTGTATGTCTATGTATTCATTTAAAGAATCTCAGGAGTATCTTCGGAATATCTTAAAAATTTTTACAATGCCACTAATAGATTGGAGGATGCGCATCAGTTTCCTGTGCTCTTAGATAATCCTAGAAGATGTATAGAATCTCTATTTAAATACGTACATAACTAAATCACCACATAACTCACACCTTTTTACAACATGGTATCAATACCACACACCACCTTATTGTGTAGAAATTAATAATAAATTTGCCATATATTACATATATATTTTATCGTACCTTGATACTGTTTGGACTAAGATCCCCGTTAACAGGCCGCTGGTATTTATAGAGTATTAAACATTGTCGGTATGCAAATTAGGAAATCCTTCATAGAGTAACTGTTGCATTTGTTGAGTATATAAACAGTCTGACTGCTTGCATCAGAATGATGTGGACGCCTCTGATGAGAGCCCAATATGGTTCAAAAATCGATCAAGGTTGTTCATCGTTTTTTTAGTCTGCAGAGAAATGGCTAAAATTTGCTCTGTTTATAATTATACCATATATTACATATTTATTTCTTTATTGCCCACAGGGGGCTAAACATAGAGGGGACAAACAAGGACAAAGGAATTAAGTCGATTATATCGACCCCAGTACGTAACTGGTACTTAAATTATCAATCCCGAAAGGATGAAAGGCAAAGTCGACCTCGGCGGAATTTGAACTTAGAACGTATCGCCAGACGAAATACCTATATCTTTACTACCCACAAGGGGCTAAACACAGAGAGGACAAACTAGGACAGACAAACGGATTAAGTCGATTATATCGACCCCAGTGCGTAACTAGTACTTAATTTATCGACCTCGAAAGGATGAAAAGCAAAGTCGACCTCGGCGGGATTTGAACTCAGAACGTAGCGGCAGACGAAATACCGCTAAGCAACTTCACCCGTCAGCTCGCCGCCTTACCATATGTTACATATTTTAAACTAATTAACATTACTTGCATTTATGTTGTGTTCAGATCCTACATTTGAGTGTGTGACTCCAATCGGTCATGAATGACATGGGATTACACCTAGGACGTTTTCCTCCGAGGCACAGGTCTGGGCATGGTTGTTTATGGAAGTTCAGCAGTCGCTCATGCATGCCAGCCTCCCCTCTCTACGCCACCAATGTTCCCCAAGGGAAAGGCCGATATAGCTTGGCACCAGTGACGTTGCAACTCATTTCTACAGCCGAGTGAACTGGAGTAATGTGAAATAAAGTGTCTTGCTCAAGAACACAACACAGCCCGGTCCGGGAATCGAACTCACTACCGCATGATTGTAATCCTGACGCTCTAACCACTGAGCCAAGCACCTTCATATTCAGATCCTATGTTGGTTTCATATTCCAGGGAAATGATCTTAATCAAGATACATTTCTCAAAACCCACTTTACCAACATCTGTAAAAGAAATATCAAAGTCTGCTATATTTACATCAAATGTTCTATATATGCTCCTATAATGTAAATTTAGTTACACTCTGAATATAAAAACAGCCAATTTTATTACATATTTCAATAACATATTTCAATTCGAATTACATATTTCAATTCGAATCAATTGCTATTTTGCAATGTTATAGCATAACACCTCATATACCTACTCACATGTACCCTTAATGTAACCTTTAAACGATCTAGGTACAACAGTAAACTGCATCCAGTCGTGGGGCCCCAGTTCGTGAGTTTTGGGGAGCGTGTTGTCACCCTTTAATTACCCTTACTCCCAGAGGTCTGCTTTGATCCAGGTCGTGTCAGGATCCCATCTATTGGTTAAAGCAAGCTACTCTTTTAAGAGTAGATTGCGCTCCTTAGCTGAGGTGAAAGCAATCAATATAGAGGGAAAACTCCAAAATTCAAACTAAGCCAGCACGGAAGAGTATGACTGATGAAACTAACATGAAGTGTTTCCAATAAGATAGGTTTATTCTTATTTCTTTATTGCCCACAAGGGGCTAAACATATAGGGGACAAACAAGGACAGACAAAGGAATTAAGTTGATTACATCGACCCCAGTGCGCAACTGGTACTTAATTTATCGACCTCGAAATGATGAAAGGCAAAGTCGACCTCGGCAGAATTTGAACTCAGAACGTAACGGCAGACGAAATACCGCTAAGCAATTTCGCCCGGCGTGCTAACGTTTCTGCCAGCTCACCGCCTCACAGAATAAACCAATAAGATAGGTTTATTCTGTGAGGGTAACTATTTCATGTGAGTGCGCATTCTGCTGCGGGCAGAGATAGTGGAAAATAATAAGCGATAGGGAGAGACAGACGCCCTTCGAATAACAAATACAATCCATATAACAAAAGTTATACAATCCATATAACAAAGTTCGCCCTTCGAATAACAAATACAATATATACGACAGACTTTCCACCCAGATCCAGTCTATAAGTACAAAGAGGCAAGATAACGCCGTTAGTGGGAGAGGTTGGGAAAGTGAAAGGGGGAGAAAAGGGTAGTCTCAGAAAGAAACATGGGACGCTAAACTAAGGGAAGTTAAGAGAACCAACACATTATAGTCTTCTGAGCTTCTTCTACAAGATTCGATCGACCTTAGGCTTACTACAGAAGGCACTTACGCAAGTTGTCAGTCAGCGAGATCGAACCCGTTAACGCATCATTTATGGTTTCTTCAGTCTTTGGTCTGTAGTGATGCTGTGACACTGCCTCCTAGTGGATATTTGTGGCACAATGGGACGACAAAGGAACATACTGAAAAACATGAGAAAACATATACAACGGATATGAACATACTCAATCCCTCATCAATTATCGACCAAATGTTATCACAATTTCGACACATTCCGATAATATTGTTCAATTTGACGATATCATTAGCATAAGCTTCTCGGATATAAATGAACATAACATACAAAACACGAACACAGAAAAATAAACCAAGTAAAATAACAAGGAAGGGCGAGGTCTCTACACTGAACTTTGAATACTACAAGTTATAAGGAAAACGGGGAAATATATAAAATGAAAGAAACAAATAAACAACAAAAAAGTAACAAAAAATAAGAAGATATTCGTATAGATGGAATGTTTTTCGACTATGCGACAGCAATAAGACTTGTTATGCAACGTAACGCTAATAAGATGGCGGTCCTTCCGGACTTAGAAATGTGTGTGCGTGTGTGTGTGTACGTATATATGTATGTATATTAAATTTTAAAAGATAAGTAATCCAGGAGCTGTTTGTGTGTGTGTGGTGTGTGTGTGTGTGTGAGAGAGAGAGAGAGAGAGAGCGAAACGAAATAAGGGAGAATTGAAACAAAAATGTGGGTGGAGGACAAACCAGAAAGTTTGTGACATTTAAAGAAAGACAAGTTGATCGATATTGACAAAATGGCGGTTCCCTGTTTTCTTGTTAGTAAATTATATAATTTAAATTGAATATACACACAATTATATCAAATCTTGGAGTGGAAATCACTCAGTAAAAATTCCTTTTCCTCTTTTTATCCTCTCAATTTGTATTACAAATGATTCTATGAATATTTATAATGAATATAATGAACTAATTCTCGACTTTAGAGAGGTTAATTTCAAATTTTACATTTCAAATTTAACTGAAAAGTCCTACGTGTCTTTCATTGTCTCTGAACTGATAAATATATTTAAATAGATAATTTATATAAATGGCTAAATTTATTTAAATAAATTCATATATTTAAATTTATTTTTTTTCCATTTGTTTTATTCCTTTAAATTTAAATAGTTATCTTCGCATTCTTGGAAATAATTTAGGAAGTCGAAAGCTGATAAGAAATGCATGAACTTCACATAATTGCATTGCCTTGTATGTAGAATAAACATGTAGCCATGCTCCTAAGTAGATTAAAATTTGTAAGTATATCATTTTCCCAACTCAATAAACAAATTCACAATTGCCTCGCCAAATATGTAAAGTAAAACACGAACTAAAACTCAATCTCTCTACACAAATTTAGTTTAATTTAAAATTTATATTCGTTGAAATTATAAATGTTTTACCGGTTCAGCTCATATAGCTATTAAGGTATGTATAAACTGCAGTTTCTTATTAAGTCAAATATCGGATTTTCAACAGTTAAGTGAGCGGACAGGTGTGATATTAAATTGACGGCATGAAGTAAAGTAATGTATTTTATAAAAATTTGCATGTGTGTGTGTGTGTGTACGTGCGTGTGTGTGCGTGTGTGTGTGTGTGTGTGTGTGTGTGTGTGTGTGTGTGTGTAAGTGTATGTATATATATGTACGTCTGTGTGATTTTTTGTGTGTGTGCTTAGATATATAACATCATAATCATCATCATCATCGTTGAACGTCTGCTTTCCATGCTTGCATGGGTTGGACGATTTGACTGAGTTCTGGCGAACCAGATGGCTTCACCAGGCTCCAATCTGATCTGGCAGAGTTTCTACACCTGGATGCCCTTCCTAACGCCAACCACTGCGAGAGTGTAGTGGGTGCATTGACGTGTCACCGGCACGAGGGCCAGTCAGGCGGTACTGGCAACGGCCACACTCAAATGGTGCTTTTTATGTGTCACCTGCACAGGAGCCAGTCCAGCGGCACTGGCAACGACCTACCTCGAATGTTTTTTCACGTGCCACCAGTACAAGTGCCAGTAAGGCGACGCAGGTAACGATCACCCTCGAATGGTGCTTTTTACGTGCTACTGGCACGGAAGCCAGTTCACATATGACACATATACTCCAGAATACACATTATATACAAAAATGTATGTATGTATATAATATATACACACATACATATATACACACACATATTTGGGGCTTATCAAGGACATACCCTTATATACAGGTATATATAAACATGTTTTATACTTTCATAGATATAGGCGCATGTGTGGCTGTAAGACAAGATGTTTACAGCCCAACTCCAGGGTACCAAGTTATGTCCATCTGTGCGGGACCCAGGGCAAATAACTTCTACTATATCCTAGGGCCAAGCAAAGCCTTGTGAGTGGATTGGTAAGAAACTGAAAGAGGCTCGTCGTATATGTATATAGATATATATATACATGTGCCGTGGTTATGTCAACGAGGAAAAGCCTGTTCGTGAAATTAACGTGCAAGTGGCTGAGCACTCCACAGACACGTATACTCTTAACGTAGTACTCGGGGAGATTCAGCGTGACACAGGTACAACAGAAACTGGAAGAAAGAGTAAGAGAAAATTGTGGTGAAAGAGTACAGCAGGGTTCGCCACCACCTCCTGCCGGATCCTCGTGGAGCTTTATGTGTTTTCGCTCATTAAACACTCACAACGCCTGGTCTGAGAATCGAAACCGCGATCTTACGACCGCGAGTGCGCTACCCTAACCACTGGGCCATTGCGCATCCACACACACACATACACACACACACACCATATACATATACATATATATTATATATATATATATATATATATATATATATAATATATATATATATATATATATATACATATATATGTACGTGTATACACTTATATATCATCATGCATAAATGTGTGTGTGTGCGTGCGCGAGTGTATGTATCAAACACTTCTCTGCGTAAGAAGGTACGATTCATCATTCCTTTACACACACAACAAAAACAAAAAACAAGATGGAGAGAGTGGAGCTATGTAATAGCAACAAAGAGATAAAACCGAGAGATGGTGTATTAAAGAGGAAGAGCGAGAGAGAATGTAAGAGAATGAAGGTGGAAAAGAAGCAGACGAGAATGCAAAAAAAAAAAAACAATATCGTTCTTTATGAAATAAATCACACGTTATGCATAATAAAATGTAATATATATGTATAACGTTCGTTTAATTCGAACAAAAATATTCAAAAAATAAACTAACCTACGTATCGTGATAGAAGTGTAAGTCACCGTACAAGCAGTTGGCAGTTTTTTAATGTAGGTGAAGATTGATAAACCGTTGTGGTTGTGATTAATTTAGTCGCGTATTAAAAAATGTGTTAATGGTTATGATTTCTGACTTTATTTTCGTTAAGCTATTTTAAAGGGGAGGCTTTTTGTGCCAATTGAGGCGAATGTATACGCGTTCATATACGAATATATGTGTGTGTGCGAGAGAGTGTCTATGTGAGAGTGAGCGTGTGTGTGTGTGTGTATGTGTTTGTGTTTGTGTGTGTGTGTATGTGTGGTGTGTGTAGTGTGTGTATGTGTGTGTGTTTGTGTGCTTCTATAGGCTTATCTATATATGTATTTCATTGATATAAGTATGCACATACGTTTCGATACACACATACACATACATATATTCATAATTACTCACACATACGCACACATATGTATATAATTACACACACACATGTATGCACTTACACATACACACATATATATATATAATTACACATATATATATATATTTACATACATACATATATATATATGTATGTAATATATATATATATATATATATATGGATGGGCTCGTATATATGTATGTATATGTTTGCATAAATATATATTTATACAAACATATACTACATAAATATATACGAGCCCATCCATGCTCCGACACACACACACACACACATGTATACATAAATATATACATACATACAAATATATACAGATATATATGTGTATGTGTGTGTGTATCCATCCATCTATTCATATATTCTTACATGCGTACATACAGACATACAGTCATCAATCCATCATTTCATACATTCATACATACATACACGCGTCCATCCATACATCATTCCATACATCCTTCCATACATACATACATACATACATACATACATACATACATACATACATACATACATACATACATACATACATGTATGCATGCATATACGCTCTGAAAGATAACTTCTTAGAAGCTCGAAGATAATTAATATGTTGAAAATGAGTAGTCATAAATATAGACAGTCTATGGATATTTTTTCTTTCTGCCTTCATATCTATCACCTCTCTGGCTTTCGCTTGCTCTAAAAATATATTGATGACTATGTGCATGTGTGTGTATACGCGTTCGATTCTCAGATGCGTTTGTATACATACATATAGTTATATGTGTGTTTATGCGTGCGTGCCCGCGAGTGCGCTCGTGTACGAGTGTGTGTGTGTGTATATATGGATATATAGAATTTGTATGTACCTTAACAAAATATCCATACAGCAATATGCACACACACAAACACACACACACGCATACACATATACACATACACACACATACACACACACCCATATGTATTAAGATAATTAATTACATGTACATAGAAAGACAGACAGACAGATGTGAATTTAATTATATATATATATTATATATGAAGACATACATATACGCATGTGTATAAATATATATATGTGCGTGTGTGTGTGTGTAGATATGCATGTGCATATACATGTATATATATATATATATATATATATATATATACACACATATATACGCATATACATACATACGTATTCTAGTCACAAGCATATATATATATGCATATGTGCGAAAAAATTATATAGCATATAGGGTGAGTCCCTCCTTCTAGGCGGCATTTATGTATAGTAATGCCATGTATATAATATATATATATAATTATATATATATATATATATATATATATATATATATATATATATATACATGTGTGTGTTTATATAATATTCTTCGTACGCATGCATATATATGTTTATGTATAAAATACGTATGTCTCTCTCTTAATCTCCTATACATATATATATATATATATATATATATATATATATATATATATATATATATTCTACATATACATATACATATATGTATGTATGTATGTATGTATGTATAGCAGATTGAGTGATAGAGACAGAGAGATGACGCCGATTAACAGAGAGCGCAAAGGGTATGGATAAGAATATTTTTTTGTCCCTGCTGGGTTTGGCAGAAATCTATTGCGAAAGCCACCTGTTTACACTGTTCTGCATCCAGCATTTGAAATGTCCTATATATTACCTTTGTCAATTACATTATATACAGTTCTACACCGCCTAGGTCAACCTTGTTTGTGAAATACTATGATCAAAGAATATGTTATAAAGTTCTGTTTATCTGAAGTATGTGCGCTATTTCTAGCAAATAGATCACCCACATAGAGATTCCTTTGTTGGTAATGTGTTTAATTGTGCTTGAGTGTGTACATGTGTATATTTTAGTTGGCATGTGATGAGGGAAAATGTATGTGCGCAACCAGAAGTAGACACCTCTCTAAATACATTCGTGACACTGTGTACGTGTTGCGTTTGTAGGTGTTCCGTGTGTGTGTGTGTGTGTACGTGTGTATGGATGTGTGTGGGTGGGTGGCTGTGTGTGCGTGAGTGTATGAGTGTGTGTGTGTGTGTGTGTGTGTGTTGGTATACGTGTTGTAGGTTTCCTGCCTTCGTTTTTTTTTTCTGGGGATTTCTCACAATGGAGAAAAAGCCGGTTTCTAACCTACAAAAACTATTTAGACATTGACTGGTAAACCTTAATAGTATGCATGGATGGATGGATGGATGGATGGATGGATGGATGGATGGATGGATGGATGGATGGATGGACGGATGGATGGATGGATACGTGTATGCATGTACGTGTGCATGTACGTCTGTATGTACGTATATATATATATATATGTATGTGTATGTATATATGTGTACAATGAATGTATGTATATATGCCTGTGTATGTACACATGTATGTGTACACGTATAAATATACATATATGTATGTATGCATGCATGTCTGTATTTATGTATGTATTATGCATGTATATCTATACATATATGAATACAGGTATATACACATATACATGCATGTAAATATGTTGTATTATGCATGTGTGTATATATATATATATATATATTATATACACACACACACGATGTCAAATCAATAAGTGTCCAGAATGTTGCCTTAGTAACGAATCTAAAACCCGCAGAATGAAGCCTCTTAGCACAAATTCACCTTCGACTAAGTTTTGACGTTCTAGCTCACTTTCGCTGTTTATTTTCGAAGGAACGTGTGTAGCCTGTGATCGTGGCGTTGACCATGACAGAGAAAGTTGTCATGGCAATACCTTTTCAGAGGCCAACGCAAAGTTGAAGAAAGTGCATGGAGAGTAAGAGCCGCTCACAAGTGTACGAGTGGTTCAGACGTTTACAATATGGCCGAACAAATGTCGATAGTGACGAACGTTCAGGGAACTCGCAACCAGCAGAATTCAGAAAAACATCGCAGATGTGCGTGAAGCTGTGAGTAGAAATCGTCGAATCACCATCCATGACGTATCAGAAGATGTGCAGATTAGTTACGATTCAGTTCAATCCATTATCCCACACGCTACACACCTTTCTTCCAAGCACCGCTGTAAACATAGTGTGCTTCCATGCACAACAGAGTTGAAGATCAATCTGTGCCAATCGGCTTTACTCTTTGTGCTTTAGCTTCGATGGTAGCGTAACAGTCCGGATAGTTATTGGTCAGACCACGTGTATAGATAGATAGATAGATAGATAGATAGATAGATAGATAGATAGATAGATAGATAGATAGATAGATAGATAGATAGATAGATAGATAGATAGATAGATAGATAGATATGAATGTACACGCGCTCATGGGAGTAGGCATCATTGACGTCATTGAATATTTGCATCTTGCTGCTCATTTTGAAAGATTTTTATATATTTTGACAAAATATTTTTAGAATCTCCTTCTTACCGCGAGCTTCAAAACAAAGTTCATGATTTGTAGGTCAAGATTACACACACATCAACACACACACAATTATATATATATATATGTTTATATGTATATATACATACATACCTTTGTGGGTTCAACTCCAGCGCATACGAGAAACCTTCTTTTTCTTCCATTTTCTCTAGTCATCAGACACTGGTGCCTTATAAGTTTTAAGCTTATAGGATATTATTATTATTATTTACAGAATTGTAAAATTCGACGCTGCCTACCAAAAAACATCGCGTATATACATATACATATATATACAAATCCAAGGTGTGTGTGTGTTTTGAACCGTTAATGCCGACACATTTTTTGCTCCCTGGTTTTTTTTTTTCTTTTTGGGTTTTTCTTTTCATTCTGACTGCATATTTTTTTCTCTCAACCCTTTCTGTTGAAGAGCGTAGGCTCGAAACATCAAAGACGTTTCTTGCCGAGAACAACTATTTGCTGTTCCCTCACCTGGCTTCCTCTTTCGTTTTCTGTAAATTTAAACTGTACATATATATATAAATATTTGTGCTAAGCCACTCGGTGTTAAATTAATGGTATTATTAAATTAATATCAATTTTTCACCCTCATTTATAAATTTATATATATATATATATATATATATATATATGTAAACAGTGTTCGCCAAAAGTCCCCCTACAGTAAATCAAAAATCCATAAATACTATCAGTAATTCTATATTGACTCGAATGGAAAAATGTGTCGGTCAAGAAGGACTTCAGTTTGAACAATTTTCATGACGTTTCATATTTAGATGTTTTTATTAAATTCATTCAGTTGTTAAACAAATAAATCTTGGAATTAAATGGTTTTGCTTTATTGTCTGGTGAATTTTGGCCAATCTTGTATGAACTTATAAATATGTATTCTCGTACGTACGCATGTATGTTTGTATGTATGCAAGTTTGTATGCATGACTTTAACAAGGATTCGAAACTACTTTTTAGTCACAACTAACCAACCGGAAGCTTATGTTATAACTGACTCTGACACGTTTGATATTCTTGTACCATAACATTTGATTTTTGTTTTTGTTTGTTTTTTTTTCTTAGTTTTTTTTTTTACTTTATTGACCCCTATGCAGAAACAGTCGTGCTATTAAAGGGTTCGCCTCGTGGTCACTTTGTTTAGGGCTCACTCCTACTGTTCGCCAAGTTGAGGAAGTGGCTTCTGCCAAATGTCAAGAATTGTACAGAAACTGTTTCAAAGTCCGTACCGCTGGATTATAATTCTTGTACCATAACATGGTTCTAGGTTCAGTCCCACTGCATGGCACCTTGGACATGTGTCTTTTACTACAGTCAAGGGCGGCCCAGTGGATTTTGTAGACGGAAACTGAAGGAAGTCCGCCGTTGTGTGTGTGTGTGTGTGCGTGTGTGTGTGTGTGTGTGTGTGCGTATGTGTGTGTGTGTGTGGTGTGTGTTGTGTGTGTGTGTGTGTGTGTGTGTGTGTGTGTGTGTGTGTGTGTATCTGTTCCCCCACCACCGCTTGACAATCGGTATTGGTGTGTTTACGTACCCGAAACTTAGCGTTTCAGCACTAGACACCGATAGAATTAGTACCAAGCTTATAAAGACAAAACGCAAATAATGGGGTCGATTCGTTCGAGTAAAATTCTTCAAGAAGGTGCCCCAGCATGGTTGCAGTCTAATGAATGAAGCACATAAAGGATATGTCTGTGCGTGTGTGCGTGTGTATGCAATCCTAAAGGAATAGTTATATTCATGCATACATACACACAACACATATATATATATATATATATATGCATATATATTCACACAAATATATATATATATATCCAAACATATATGGCACATACATATTGCATAAATAAGTATATGCTTCTACAAAAATATTCTATGCGTATAAGCATTTAGATAGATAGATAGATAGATAGATAGATAGATAGATAGATAGATAGATAGATAGATAGATAGATAGATAGATAGCTAGATAGATAGATAGATAGATAATATAAGTTTCTTTATTGGCCACACAGGGCTGCACACAGATGGGACAAGTTACAAGGTAGAGCTTTTCTTTTGGGGGATGAAAAAAACAAAAAATATATATATATATATAATATAAATAGATAGATAGATAGACAGACAGACAGAAGTCAGATAGATAGACAGACAGACAGACAGACAGACAGACAGACAGACAGACAGACAGACAGACAGATAGACATAGATAGATAGATAGATAGATAGATAGATAGATAGATAGATAGATAGATAGATAGATAGATAGATAGACAGACAGACAGACAGATAGATAGATAAATAGTCAGACAGACAGACAGACAGACATCTAGTGAGGCATAATATTCTAACACAGATATATAAAGCTTTTATTTTATATCTTGAGAAACGCATTGCTAACGTGATGTATATAAGTAATACTTGTACACACGTGTCTTCGCATATGTGAATTTATAAGTCTGTCTGTCTATCTGTCTGTCTGTCTGTATGCATGTATGTATGCATGCATGTACGTATATGTGTGCATGACTGTGCGTGTGTCCATTTGTATTTATTGTGTGTATGGTTCTTTGTATATGTTTGTATATGAGATTTATCAGAGGCGTCTGTATCTACATACATACCTGCCTGCATATATAAATACATACATATTTATATACATACATCTACATACATACATACATACATACATACATACATGTACGTTTACATTTGTACGTGTGAATGTATAAATATATACACACATACATTATTAAATAGATAGGGCTTCGTGTCTGTGCTGTGGCTTGACAACTAACTTATCACCATTTATCATCGCCCAAGAGGTTCTCTGATGACAGGAGGTGAAGATGTAATTCAACAACAACTGACTCAGATTCTGTCATAGAGGACCCCCTACAGTTTTCTGCAACACCCCCTAAAGGAGTCGAACTTGCTCCCTTATTCTTCACGTACTTCACAAGCATAGTGATTAACCACTCCTTTTTACTGCGGTGAATTTCTTGGACTTAGAGGGAAATAGCTGCGTTCGCCACTACCACCATCACCAATACCACCCCCTTCTCGACAAAGACTACTAAAGCTACTACTACTACTACTACTACTACTACTACTACTACTACTACTACTACTACTACTACTACTACACAGAGCTTTATAAAGTGATTTTACTCCCAGGAGGAGTTGGAGCTGAGTGGTGCTGAGCTCTGGAGGGCGCTGGAACGAAGAAGAGAGTAGAGCACCTCTCACTGCTCTCTACAGTTTATGTGTAAGCGTTTGTCCATTGTTTGAGCCGAAACAACAACAACAACGACAATAATAATAATAATAATAATAATAATAATAATAATAATAATAATAATAATAATAATAATAATAAAGTTGGGAGTTTCTCCTTTTACTGAATGAACATTGTGACAAATTAGTTTTAGCGAGACCGTCACCTTAGGTGCTAAAACTTTCGCATCTCTTTCAAACATCTCCACTAGAGTTGCATCGCCTAAGCTTTAACATCCGACCTCCGTCGCCATTATGGTCGCAGTTACCGCTGCCGTCGTCAGCGTCGTGGAAATTATCATTATCATTATCATCATCATCATCATCATCATCATTACCATCGTTATTATCATCGAATTGATATTCTTATGGTGCTCCAGCGTAGTCGCAGTTCCCTGCCCCCCGACTGTCAAATCACTAAAAGAATAAAATAATAAATAATAATAAAGAATTGATATTGTTGTTGTTGCTACTGCTGTTGGTTCTGTTTGTAAAAGTCATGAATGACTTATTCTTTTCTTTCCGTCAGCTTCCAACTCCTCCTCCTCCTCTTCATCCTCCACTTCATCATCATCGTCATCGTCACCGTCGTCGTCGTCATCATCATCATCATCATCATCATCATCATCATCATCATCATCATCATCACCGTCATCATTATCGCCACCATCATCGTCTTCATCATCATCATCATCATCAACATCGTGGTGGTCGTAGTCGTCATCAATATCATAATCTTTACCATTGTCGCCATTGCTATCAGCTTTTTAAATCTTCCGCGTCTACTTCTACTTCTTCCCCCACCACCAACACCACTTTTACATCTTCCTTTCTTTTCTCCTTTTTTTTTGTTCTATTTTCCTCTCCTTTTTTTCCTTTCCTCCACCACTTCGCTTCTTCTTCTCTTCTTTTCAACCCCTTCTTTTTATTCCTCTTCTACTTCTCCTTTTCCTGTGCCATCTCTTTTTCTTCCTCGCCTTCCAAAATTTTCTTCTTTCTTTCACTCTTTTCTAATCCTTTTTTCTTCCCTTTTCATCTTCCTTACCAACACACACACACTCATACACACACCCACTAGCACGCACACAAACGTACACACACCCTCCTCTCTCTGCCTTCTTTTCAACACCAAACCCTTCCCCTAGTCCCTGCTATCTTTCGATATCAACTGCCCTGTTACTGTCAGCTTGTCAAACATACCCAAAGGTATGATAGCGGTGCTTTTGTAGGTTAATGATGACGATAATGATGGTGACGATGATGATGACGATGACGACGGCGGCGGCGGCGGTGGTGGTGGAGGTGGTGGTGGTGGTAGTGGTGGAGGTGGTGGTGGTAGTGGTGGAGGTGGTGGTGGTAGTGGTGGAGGTGGTGGTGGTAGTGGTGGAGGTGGTGGTGGTAGTGGTGGAGGTGGTGGTGGTAGTGGTGGAGGTGGTGGTGGTAGTGGTGGAGGTGGTGGTGGTAGTGTGGTAGTGGTGGTTTTGCAGATGCTGATGTTTGTGAAGATGGCGATAATCGTGGTGATGATGATTGCAATTGTGGTGAATGCGTGGATGTTGGCGATGGTGTTGATAGCGATAGTGGTGGTGGTGGTAGTGGTGGTGGTGGCGGTGGCGGCGGCGGCGCGGCGGCGGCGTGGCGGCGGTGGTCGTAGTATCGGTGGTAATGGTGTCTGTGGTTGTGGTGATGTCTGTTGTGGTGGCGGTGGAGGAGGCCGTCATCGTCGTTGTTGCAGAGATGCCGTTGCGTAGTTGTCGAGGCGGTGATGGTGATGGTGATGGTGATGGTGATAGTTGTGAGGATGATGGTAATGATGGTGGTGATGATAATCATGCCGGTGGTACTAGTGGCGGTGATTGTGTTGTTGCTGCTTTTTGTGGTGGTGGTGGTGGTGGTGGTGGTGGTGGCGGTGTGTGTGTGTGTGCGTGTGCGTGTGGTGATGGGGATGGAAGCTGGAGTGTATTAGTCTCCTCTGATGTAGACTGTATAGGTCTCTACGTACATCTACTCATGTAGGTTGCGGTGCCCTGATTTCGCCCAGTTTCTCTCACTGATAACAAACAATAAAACGGGGAAAATAACAACATCATCAAAGATGACAACAGCAACAAAAATCTCTAACGACACCAGCAATTACAAATGTCATATATCGTCTCAAGATGAATTGGAGAGGATGAGGAGACCCCTCATTAATGATAGCATCAACAATAATAACGATTGGCAATAATAATACTATTAATGCTGTTGACAGGATTTGATCTCAGAACATAAAAGGACAAGGTATAATAAACTAAATTCTAGAAGGCATTTTGTCACCACTCAGACACTTCTATCAACCACATACCTTCTGTTCTTTCGCGGTATCAGTGTTGTCTCTACTTCTTACTGAACGCATAAATTCAGGGCCTGATTGAGACCCATAGAGGCCCGAAGCACTCAAAAGATGTTGTGCCCCCATATATACATTATTCAAATTATAAACAATAATAAATCATAAAATAAATTTTTATTTTTCAAAATGAAACAAAACTATCAGTAAGGTGGAAAATAGTGTTTATTTCTGTATACTTACACTTTATGTGGACGCGCAACAGCCCAGTGATTAGGGCAGCGGACTCGCGGTCGTAGAATCGCTGTTTCGATTCCCAGACTGGGCGTTGTGAGTATTTATTGAGCGAAAACACCTAAATCTCCACGCGGCTCCGGCAGGGGGTACACGTACGTTAAGAGTACACGTGTCTGTGGAATGCTCAGCCATTTGCAGGTTAATTTCACGAGCAAGCTGTTCCGTTGATAGGATCAACTGGAACCCTCATCGTCGTAACCGACAGAGTGCCACGACTTACACTTTATTTATTGGGTTGTTCGGAAAATTCGTGCCGATTTATAGTAGCTTACCTTTCGACTTATTTTAGAACATGGTTGGGTCCATAAAATAGGATTTTACTACACCTCCATTTAGAGCACAGTTTAAACTATATGTTCGTGGAAGAAGGTTTATGTTTCTATAACCTGTGTAAATTTTGTAACCCTTTAAAATGGAAGTTCATTTTCGACACTTGATGCTTCGGGAACCAGACAAAAATTGCTGCAGCTCGCTGGGATGTGTTATTTCACCCTCCATATTCACCAGATATTGCTCCTTCGGATTTCCACTTATTCAGATCTCTGCAGAATAGTCTTAATGGTAAAAATTTCAATTCCTTGGATGACATGAAAAGATACCTTGTTGAATTATTTGCCATGAAACCACCTCAATTCTGGGAAGAGGGTATTTTCAAGTTAAAGGAAAGATGGAGACGCATTGTGCAACAAAATGGTTCATAATTGGCTGATTAAAAATGTAATGGCAAGTATCTATTGACTTTTTTCTTTCCTTTAAAAATCGGCACGAACTTTCCGGACAATCCAATATATATGAAAACTTTTCTCCTACTTTTTTTAGTTGCAAAGTCTTTGTTTCAGTCATTTGACTTGGGCCATGCTGGATCATCTTTTATGTCGAAACGCTAAGTTACGGGGGCGTAAACACACCAACATCGGTTGTCAAATGATGGTGGGGGAACAAACACATATACACAAAGAGTTCCGTCTACCAAATCCACTCACAATGCTTTGGTCGGCCCGAGGCTATAGTAGAAAACATTTGCATGAGGTGCCACGCAGTGGAACTGGACCCGGAACCTTCTACTGAAGTTAGCTTTGTCTTTCATCACTCCGGAGCCGATAATATAAAGTATTAGTCAAGACATTTGATCTTGATGTCCTTTCAGTACAACATTCAGTGGTTGGGCACCGCAGAGAGCACTTCACTCTCTTCCCACTTATTTGGAAAGAAAGGTAGTAAGGATCATAATAGCGGAGAAAACTACCTGAGCTGGATCTCTGCTGGCTATAGGCGTGCGTAGCGATGGAAGAATGCGAAACTTTACTGGATGTGAAGAGAATGAGGCAAGAGGATTGGTTTGGACCATATTAGATGTCATTCTCTGTGTAAAGCCAAAACATTTGGAAAGGATCCGAAAACGCCATCTCCTTGTTGAGTAGTGCGGCACTACAAATATTTGTGGAGGAAAGACGACCGAGATTCCATATCTGTGGAATAACTGACCATCTTAAATCCTTCAATTCACACAACCGAAACAGGAAAAGAAAAAAAAGGACTGGTTCTATGCTTGCAACAACAGCAAAAGTGTGAAACAGTAAAGGCAGAAGCAAGTAAAAACGAGTCAGTAATAACAGCATTAGAACGAACATCAACAACAGCAACAGCATCAGTAACAATAATCACGACACCCACAATCGCACCAACAGCATCAGCATCAAATGCTTTAGCTTTAGCAAGATGGTATAACAACTATATCAAAATAATCACCACCCAGGGTACATTCCAACCCTAGCACTCTTTATTTTCCCCTGTCTCTTATCTTCCTTCCATACATGCTCAAGCATAGCCAAACACACACAAGAAAAAGTATCCTTGCCCCAGTCCGTGTCAGAGACTTCCCACATACCCTGAGAAGGGAAGGCAAAGAAAAGCCAAATCTCTGGTAGGTGGACGGAATCAAAAAGAAAAGAAATTAAAATCAAACACCAACTTCACCTCCACCCCAAGCAATATTCAGTTTACAACAACAAGAAATACACCATCACTACCACATCCTCTACTAGCAGACAGAAAAAGAAAACACAAAAAAAAAACAAACACATGCAGAACAAAAGTAACACCAGCTAAATATAATACTCTACTCTCAACAACAAATTGCATCCACATCCATCTTATAAGAAGAGAAAAATAAAAAAAAAGAAACTGCAACCTCACAGAGCACAAATAGAGATATGTACAGTAAGAGAAGCTTTCAATAAAAGTGCAGCGAAAATCTTGGAGAACTCGAAATTGCTAAAGCTGTCACAAATATAGAGAAATAAAAGAGTTTCCCACTTGACGTTGGAAACACCAATTTTCTGGCCTTGATCAGGCTTATTCCACGGAAACCTACATAAAGAAGGGTTTTCAAATATCCGATTACCTACAGAAAAACCAATAAGGTAGGTGACCCTTCCTCCTTCCCGTTTTCCTACCGACATGACAGCTTTAAGATTGGTTTGCAAACATGCGTGTGGCCTAGGGTCATCCCAGTAGCAGGGGCGTCTAATCAACGATCTCAGGTCACTAGATATGAAAGTGATAGCCATCAGTGAAACCACGATTTACGACACACGTACTATTGCGCCCATTTTTGTTGACTTCCGGTTCGGCGCATCGCTGAGCCTACATGAAATGTAAGGTGGAGTGCAAGTGTTGTTTCAGAGTGGCCTGGGTCATGAGATACATTCGACCTCCTCATACCTAGTCGTGAGCAGCAGGAGGTGAACAGTTGGTAAATATGATTGCCCCTATGGAGCGAGTTAACTAGATGTCTTCAGGCGATGAAGGTTTTCCTCAGGATGTCCTGCTCTTTAGTATTAGTGTCCATCTGGACCCCCCTCTTGGATGCATGTTTATATTGTGTGAGATGAACTGATTGGAGAGGTGGTGGCAAAAGCCTCGCAAACCTGCTCAGACGTTTCTAACTGTCTGATAGGTGCCTACTGGATTTCTCGAATGTGACAATGTAGAGATGGGTAAACAGCATCGTGTCATCCGGTAGACATGGAAAGCATAGAGTGTCCACAATTCAAATCGGTCGGCTACACAGAACACAAATTAGTAATTTTTACAGTCGACTTATGAAGAGAGCTGGTTTCTAGAAACTGAGTGCGTCTTTCCCGGCACGCCAAGCTTACAGAGACCGCATTAGAGAATTAGTTAAGCGATTGTTTATGGAGCAAATTGTCAACAGCTTACGGTGGTTAGTTCTGAAAATATCTATTTGATATAATTCGATTAAAATTCCATCGAAAAGAAGCAGTTACTTCTGCTGAGGGAGGATTCGAACAACAGGAACTATTTTGAAGACTTCAGACCTGTAACTCTGCTAACTTTTGGTCAATGTGTAAGCCAACAGATAGGCCTTTGCTGTCTATCCACATTGATGAGACACAAACATACACTATCCCAAGCAGGTCTAGTCACAACAACTCCATCACGTGAATTTCTTCCAAGTGTTCCAGCATTACTAAGTTGTGAAGATTAGTCGAACAAGTGCTGTCGTGTGTAGTGTTGATTCGACTATCGGTCTATTTCAACGTGAGAATCGCTCCACTACATTTTCTTTATCCCGTGAGGGCAGCTAGTTTTTCTTCTGTCAGGTGGAGATAGCGAACGTGATTTTGTGCAGAGCGCAACCGAAAGGACTGAAGCTGCCATCGACTTTTTGAAATTTCACTTGCAAGGGAAAGTCGGGTAGAGATGCTTTCGTAAAAATGAGCTTTTTAACCACACAGTCATGCTGTTATATATAATTTAAAAATATTAAATGTGGAATATGAAAAAAAAAACCTAATGTAGAACCACCAGTAAAAAAGAAAAAACAAGCGTTTTACATACGCAACACTATTACTGACAAAGATGCAAATTTGACTTTTAAAATTCTAACAACCAAATGCAGATATCTGTGATAACTATGGCGTGCTGGTGTGAAGAAAACTCCTAAGGAAAACATTCAACTTGAGGAATTCTTTTATTCTTTTATTTGTTTCAGTCATTTGACTGCGGCCATGCTGGAGCACCGCAAATCGATCCCAGGACTTATTCTTTGTGAGACTAATACTTATTCTATCGCTCTCTTTTGCCGAAACGCTAAGTTACGGGGAAGTAAGCACACAAGCATTGGTTGTCAAGCGATGTTGGGGGGGACAAACACAGACACACAAACATATACGGGCTTCATTCAGTTTCCGTCTATCAAATCCACTCACAAGGCTTTGGTCGGCCCGAGGCTATAGCAGAAGACACTTGCCCAAGATGCCACGCAGTGGGACTGAACCCGGAATCATGTGGTTGGTAAGCAAGCTACCTTCCACACAGCCACTCCTTCGCCTATATGGCCACTCCTGCGCCTATATAAATAAACCGAATGTGCAGAAATAAAATAAAATAGTTGGAAAGAAATTCGTGAGAAAAGGTCCCGAGTTTTAATAAACAATTATTGCTATGTGGAACAAAAGTACAAGGTAAGAAATTGTAGTCTATTTAATCGAAAGCGGCTCAATGGATGTGAGTGAATGTGTGTAATCGTATGTCTTGTGGGGTGGTTGAGTGTGTGCAGTCTTTGTCGATGTTGGGTACACAAAGTTTCAAAAACCTCACTCACCAGTTGGCAATGCTGGCATTGAAATCGATCAGCTAAAATATTTGCGCATGTGTTTAAGGACTTCCCAAGTCTTTCAGCGTTTTAATCGGGACCCGAGCGACCCGCCTTTTCCGATGACAAGAAGTAGAATTCAAATTTACAACCCAGAGAACCAAAACTGACACTGCTCAACTCACTGCCCTGGACTGGTACCTCATTCATCGATCTAGGTGGGATTTAAACTCAGAATGCTAAGATCCAGATGTCATTTTATCCGACGCCCTATTGACCTTGTTACTTCAATGCCAATTATTATACAGGGTGGCCCCAAAGTAGGTTTACAGTTATCACGTAGGCACTTTAAATTTCTTTTAAGACATTTTACTACATTTAAATTTCTATCTTACGATTAACTAACTTAGCATAGAATAATAGTTTCATATTTTTTCATAATTAAGATCTAAACTGTTAATTATTGAATGCGAAAGAGATAGATAACTGTAAGCCTACTTTTGGGCCACCCTGTATATATGCGTGTGATATGTGCGATAGTATTGGGTGCAATTTGTGAATATATACTTATCTAGAACATTCTGATGTGTATTCATGAACGAACACACACTTACACACTCACACACAAGCACAAACATAATCATTTGCTTCTTTCAGTTATTGCATTGCGGCTATGTCGGGTTGCAGCCTGGAAGGGTTCTGACAGTGTCTGTACCCCTGGTTTTATCCCCGCGTCTCTGAACAGAGCCTTAGGCACAATTCAGACGGCTATATGAAGCTACTGAAGACTGTGGTAAATCCCTGGACGGAAACGGTTGCTACTTGAAGGCCATATGTGTGGCAGCAGGATTCGATTCCTTGTACTACCTCTGGAAAGAGCTAGAAGTGGTTGTCGGAGAATTACTACGACTTCATGAGTCCCGATTTCTGGCCTTCTAATTCCCACGATTGTAATCTCATTGATTGCAATGAGTGAGTCTCAGTTAAGAAAGACACTAACTGCTCTGCCCACAACGCCAAGGCTGATCTGGTAGCCAGGATCAAGGAGGTGTTCGAAGATCTTCCAAGAGACACAGTGAGGAACGCATGCGCCAGGTTTCAGAGCTATTTTGAGACCGTGATAAAAGATAAAGGCGTCTAAATTATTTATTTCCCAGCCTAATCTAATGATATTCTAGAGTTTTTTAAATACTTTCATTTCTGGATGGGACACTGTATTTTCTTCTCCTTTTATAAAACTGTCAAGTTTAGTCCGAACACCCTGTATAAATACATATACGAGGGAGTGTTGAAAAGCTCCTGGCATTGGGTAAAAGAAAATACAGGAGGATCAGTTAATTATGATTTTATTTAACATATTCTCTTCTCAGATTCACACACTTACTTACTGCAGTGGTCCTTCAGTTTTTCTAAGACCCGTAAAAGAACTCGGAAGGTTGGACCTCCAACCAGGCCTTTCACAACACCTTTAAAGCCAGAAACTTTTCAGCACCCCGTCGTATGTATGTATGTATGTATATGATGATTGCTTCATCTTGAGAGATGATAGCCGTCCTATCAGCACACACACACCATACTCCATCACTTACTCCGCTGATGAGCCCTTAGACTTTTAAGACCAGCTAAGATCATAATTAACTGATTCTCCTGTATTTTGTTTACCCAACGCCAGGAACTTTTCAGCGCCCCCTCGTACATATATATATATATATATATATATAGTAATCCCTCGCCATATCGCGGTTCACCTATCCGCGGTTCAACTATCGCGGTTCATTATTTAAGCTTACGTGTATTCCTCTGTGGTGTTGTTTTGCATTTATAATAAAATAAATATATACAAATTATAAAAATAATTAAAAGATATACTGTACAATACTGTTTCTACTTCACCTATCGCGGAGGGTTTTGGAACATAACACCCGTGATAGTCGTGGGATTACCGTACATTTATATATTATATATATATAATATATATATTATATATATATATATATATATATATATATATATATATATATATATTATATATGGCGTGTGTATGTGTCTAAAAAATCAACGTACATATATATATGTGAAAATGAACGTGTGTCATCAAAGCATATATATAATATGTAAGCCTAAATATCGACCTAAACAGAAATATATGTTCGTGAGCGCGCTCATACATATACACACGTATATCTGATGAATTTCTTCATTAACACATGGATATTTTATGGTGACTTCTATTAACACAGGTTTATTACAATAAGACCACTCGCTGGGTTATAGCTTTTATGATACCTCTGACTGTGATAGGTTTCTTGTCGGCTTTGATGCTCGGTCCAGTTGCTGATAGGCTCTGGAAACAGTAAAATCATTTAATGCATTTTCATCAAATGAAAAGTAAATATACTTTAGAGAACGCCAAATTAAAGTATATCTTCATACGGTATATGATATAACTCTTGCACTGCAAGAGTTATATATTAAAAACAGCGGTGTACTGCTTCAATCAAATAAAGTAGTTGACTTTGTTGAAGATGATAAGGAATTGCTAGAAATAATATATTGTGTTCTTACGTAGGCAGAAGTCCAAGTTTTGCAGATTAAAGTACTCGTGCTTGGGCTGAGCGCAACATATTATAAAATAAAATAAATGCGCCCTTTTAAAGCCTAGCCAGGCTCATGGGCCCGGTTTCCCGGTTTCAATGGCGTATGAGTTACCCAGGTGGACGGGACGCCAGTCCATCGCAGCGTTACTCATTTTTGTCAGCTGAGTGGACTGGAGCAACGTGAAATGAAGTGTTTTGTTCAAGAACACAACGCGTCGCCCGGTCCAGAAATCGACAACCACAATCTTACGATCATGATGCTGACACCCTAACCACTAAGCCACGCGCCTCCAGCACATTATAACTGTGGTAAAATTTTATCGTAAATTCCAAGACAAACCCAGTTTTCTGATTACCCTTGAATATCGTAGATAAGAGCAGAATGTTTCTCTGTATAAAGTTCTGTTCTTTCATTGCTAAGCTTCAACAGAATTAAGTGAAAGTTAATGAAACACTGCTATCACAATACTACAACTGACTATAGCAATTAATTATACGACCCGTGCAAAGAAACCTCCAATGGGTTATTCGGCTTGTTAAAAAGAGTAGCCAAATCTCACTCAAGTATCCCGCCTTCCGACTTAAGGAAGTTAAACTATATTGCATGACGTAGTCATATGTAAAATAGGTATGGATGTAACTGATGGAAAGGTCACGATTAAAGCGTTTTTCATTATAGGTCTCTTTTCTGTCAGAAGTGACTAGGGGCTAAATAACCACTATTTTTCGCTTGGTGACGGATTAGTTTAGATTTTAGTTATGGATACAACATAAAGTCGGTCTTACCATTCGGTTGCTCCTAGTTTTCTTTATCCCTATCGTTTGCGCTCGCACTCAATAATAGTGAAAGCCACTTATTGTGAACACTTAGAGAGGAAGCGATAATTGGTTGATGATATCATTAAGCAAATAGAGGGTTAGTCTATTACTTCGATCCAAGTATTTTACTGGTACTTTACTTTATCCACCCCGAAAGGATTAAGGCAAAGTTGAACTCGGCGGTATTTGAACATAGGGTGTAAAAGGCTGGAGAAATACTGCAATGCATTTTGTCCGGTGCAGTTGCGATTCTGATATCTCGCCGCCTTAATAACTGTTTTAAATTTTGGCACAGGGCCAGCAATTTTTTAGGTGAGATAAAGTTTATTACATCGACCCCAGCACTTTACTGGTACTTATTTTATCGACCCCGAAAAGAGGAAAGTCGACCTCAGCGGATTTTGAGCTCGGGGTGCTAACGGCTTTGCTAGCTCACTGCCTTTGCCACTTAACCTTTTGAACCTGCCAGGCCGGTTTTCCGGCCTGAACGTATAGTATATATACCCGCTAGATCGCTAACTATTCAACCGATAATAGGCCGTTTTACATTGCTGTTTATACTTCTATTCACGGCTTAACTACTGGGAGGAAGCTTCGAGACATTTTTAGACTTAAATTACAGTTTTTTAGTATATTTGTTTGCACGCTAAAGTTCAATTTTATAGGTAGAGGTGAGAAAATAATATAAATAACATGAAATAGGTATTTTATTGGCATGCTTATCAAAAACAACAACAAAAAACTAGCACATGGATAAAAATAAATCATAACTGAATTTTTTGCAAATTTTCACGGGAAGCTCAGAGTTGAGGTCATGTCAAGATGGGCACATAGGATTCAAAGGGTTAATAATAATAATAATGCAGGGGAACTATTTTATCCATAATTTCTGTTGGGATTGCTTTTTCGCTCGATTTAGAATAAAACTGGCATGCTGATTTCAAAACTACAGTCAGTTTTCTTCTACGTCAAGTTTTGTTGTTTTTTTTTTTTTTGTCTACAGCTGAATAGAATGGTTAGGCTGTTGCACTCACAATCGCTAGATCATGGGTTCAATTCTCTGACAGGGCGTCGCATTGTGTTCTTGAGCAAAACACTTCGTTTCGCATTGCTTCAGTCCTCCTTATGATAAGGGTAGAATGTTGGCCTGCTTACCTAGCCAACAGGTTGGTGTCATTTCAAGGCTAAAACAATGCAAAACCGCATTGTGACCACCGATGTGTAACAACATCTGAAAGCCTGGTCGGTCATTCTGAATAAGCACAATTGTATTGTTTATCCGTGAGTAATAGGGCTGGTCAGTTGTTTTTATTTTATAAATAACACTAGAGAGCATGTGGGAAAAAATTTTTAGTTGTCTTCTTTTTACAATTAGTCCTACCTAATTTTGTGGTGCTTGGTTCAGAAATACTCTCCAAAATTTTCCTATCAGGCGAAGGAGTGGCTGCGTGGTAAGTAGCTTGCTTACCAGCCACATGGTTCCGAGTTCAGTCCCACTGCGTGACACCTTGGGCAAGTGTCTTCCACTATAACCTTGGGCCGACCAAAGCCTTGTGAGTGGACTTGGTAGACGGAAACTGAAAGAAGCCCGTCGTATATATGTATATATATATATATATAATATATATATATATATATATATATATGTGTGTGTGTGTGTGTGTGTGTGTGTGTGTGTGTGTGTGTGTTTGTGTGTCTGTGTTTATCCCCCAACATCGCTTAACAATCGATGCCGGTGTGTTTACGTCACCGTAACTTAGCGGTTCGGCAAAAGAGACCGATAGAATAAGTACTAGGCTTACAAAGAATAAATCCTGGGGTCGATTTGCTCCAGCACGGCCATAGTCAAATGACTGAAACAAGTAAAAGAGTAAAGAGAAAGTATCACATCAACTTTAAACAAGAATTCATATTTTACCAATTTTGCCATTAAATGCAATACTGAAACTGAGAAATGAACGCAAACTAAATAGTACTTTTTATTGTTTGACAAATATATTACACAAAAATATTTAATTACACATCTTAGGATAGTATCACATCAACTTTAAACAAGAATTCATATTTTACCAATTTTGCCATTAAATGCAATACTGAAACTGAGAAACGAACGCAAACTAAATAGTACTTTTTATTGTTTGACAAATATATTACACAAAAATATTTAATTACACATCTTAGGATAGATATTTCTGTCAAACTAGAGCCTCGGCTACTCCAGGAGTGTATCACCTGTATACTGCTTTGCGTGAGTAACTCCTTGCAAGCACCAGTAGTAGTCAGATATAACGTTTGTGATTATTATAATAAATACTGGAATCAATTATACCTATGATGAAAGGCGTTCCAGGAGGGATTATATTGTCTGTTGTATTCTTCTATATATGATTGTGATCCGTGAGAGGAAGAAGATTTGTTAATTATTTTTAGAAGGTTGAGTGACATCGTAGAAGCTTCCTCATTAGCATGATATTAATGAATGCAGGAGATTTTACTGAAAATCAAGCACATTGATGGTTTGAGCACATTTTTTTAAAAATATTAACATTAAATTAAAAATACCGTAAATCCTCGAGTATAATCCGCATTTTTTTCCCAAAATTTAAAGATCAAAATCCCTAGTGTGTACTATATACGAGGTTAAAAATGAAAAATATTTTCTAAGCCATGTCCGAGTCTCTATTTGCTGTCCGGCAATGTTTATTCAGACTCATTTTGTGATGTCGAGCACGAAAATACCTTAAGCTAAGCCTGAAAACTATGAAGTCATAAAAGAATCGTCCATAACTTGCAATAAGCAACATTTATTAAACATTATTGCTGTTATTACTGTTATTTTTTTATTTTCTGTAAACAAAATGCACAAAAAAGCTACACGTTTACATTATCTTATATATACAATAATAATAATAAGGGACATTACCGTATACATTTTCACAAACCAAGGACGTTATATAGACCTCCTTGACTCAAGTTAGAGAAGGAGTGCGTATTATACACAAGGTTTAGGTTTTTCAAGGGCGGACTATACTCGAGGATTTATGGTAAATAAATTTCTTACTTACTCAACTCAATAATAAAGCAAAACAATTGGGAATAGTTGAAGTAATTGTTCCAGATATGATTAATTTAACCTTTTAAAGCAGCAGATTAACTGATCAGTAGAGCAGCGGTCAACATATTGTCGGAGTTATGTTAGTTGTGTCCCTTTACGTTCTGCGTTCAAATCATTTTGGATATCGATAAAATAATGAATACCCGCAGATATTGTGCTTAATCTAATTTACTATAACACCGCATGGAACACACCACACACAAATACACACCTCAAATTTGTGATTAAAGTTCTTGATGAATCTAGGGGTTAATAAGCCAATGTATACCAGAGACTACGCAAAGTAATATATCGCAGACACTACTAGGTCCAATGTAACTGAAAGAGGCCTGACTGCTATTCCTAAAATAATAATAATAATAATGATGAATAATAATAATAATAATAATAATAATAATAATAATAATAATAATAATAATAATAGAGTTTGGTTTAATGGCCTACCAATATACACTATGAGTTTCTTTGCCCTAGGAGTCGGGAAGACACTCGGCAAGAAATGGAAGAAAATTTGAAAGAAGAAAAAAAAAAAAAAAAATAATAATAATAATAATAATAATAATAATAATAACAATAGTGGCTCTCATAGATTTTGAACTTAATTGATTGGAAGTGTTATCAAGTACATTGTTTTGTCTTGGTATAAAAGATAGGCTACAGCAAATATTCGGCTCAATACCGCAGGTTTTCTCGTTAGTTGTTTCACCATAACCAGTTGAGCATGTCCCTTAGTAGCTGACGATACGTGCATTTCTGATCGCGAGAAGGAGTAGTGGGGGAGCATCATAGCCACGTGTTGAGAAGAATTTTGTCGAGTTTCAATAATTAACCTCTGGAAACAGGGTTGTTTTGCTCACCACCTTTAAAGAAACCTTATTCAAGGAACTTTTGAGCGCGATGAGCTACTCAACCAGAAGAAAATTCATATGAGATCACCATGTTGCGCACATATGCTGTGATTCATGAGCCTGATGTACCCTTATAGGACGGGTAGTCATGATGGATATATTGGGCTTCCTATATTTCTGCCTCAGTGCCACTTTGATGGTATGCGTTGCTCTCTCACTCAATAATAATAATAATAATAATAATAATAATAATAATAATAATAATAATTTGCACTACTAGGCACTGCACACATCCTACGCAGAACACTTTCCATACAATAACCATCAGAGCATCACAACAAATCACAGCACATACCTAAGGCACACAGAGCTGCGCTCGGTAGTGAAGTGAAAGCACGCTATAAAAATAAAAGTACTGAATAATAATAATAATAATAATAATAATAATAATAATAATAATAATAAAGCTAGCGTATAGAAGTTTCTTCATTTTACGTTTGATATATTTCTACTGGCTGGTGAAATTTTACCCTTCATTCAAGAGTAACTATATTTGATTTAAAACAGTAAAGTATTATTCGAGGGAGAATTGGATGTTATTTGTTGTGGGTCATATGACTACGTAATACTAACTGGTGACATTTTCATTCCGAAGAATCCTCAAGTCAGCAGTTACCTGCCAGATTCATTTGCGTTCACATCTATAAATATATATCCCTCTTTCTGTCTATCTACTATTTATCTGTCGATCGATCGTTCGATTTTAATAGTTCAAGATAAAAAAAAAATAGGTCTGAACATTTTCTTTTAAAAGAAAAATCGTTTCTATACATTTCTATTACCAACAGCTAATTTTTTATCTACTATAATATTTGTAAACAAACTCTTAAAACACGAACTCAGTTCTGTACCCTTTTCTTTGTCCATGAGGTAATGAAAGCTTTCCAAAAGTCCGCCAATCTCTCTTATGACACCCGTCAGATAAGAGTAATAGTTTACTTATTAATCTTTTAGTAAATAACAAAAAAAATACTGTCG
>NC_043003.1:58800805-58814523 GCF_006345805.1 Octopus sinensis | reverse complement strand
AAATGGACGGTAACAAGGGGGAGGAGGCATCATGATTTGGGCAGGTATTATCGGGGGTATTATGGTTGGTCCTTGAAAAGTGCCGGACGGTGTTAAAATGACTGCGGACACTTAGTTTCTCTGGGGGAGCACCTTGAACCTTGGTTAAAAAAGCAAAGGATCACCTTCAAGACAACTATTATATTCATGTAAGATAATGCGCCCTCGCACTCAGCGAAAAAAACTACAAAGTATCTGCAACAATTAGGCTTCTGTGAACCTCGGAAAACGAAGTGGCTTGTCTGTTCCCCCGCTTAAACCCAATGGAAAACTTGTGGAGTATTCTAAAGCGACGAGTTTACGAGAATGGACGCCAATTTAGGAGCAAGGATGAATTGTGGTGGGCAATAATGGATGTATCTCGTGGTATAACGTCAGAGGAGATCTAGAAATTAGCACGGTCCCTGGACTAGAGCCTCTTCCAACTTATTTCAAACAAAGGTTCGTATATCCCTTATTAACCAGCTCACCAATCATTTTTGGGAGCTGATTATTTGTTTATTTCTAATTCTTCCATGTTTATGATTGAATCTGTTATTTCAGCGTGTGCATCAAACAATCAAATTGGTATTTTTTTTGTTTACATGAGTTTTAATTAACACCTCACTAATAATTTGAAACAGTGAAAGTTTACGTAAATTTGGCAAATGGTCGTAGTTTCTGCACTGTTTTACGGGACCGTGTTTTTTATACACCATTCGCATATAACTGATGCCATAATTCTGTGACATCTTCGTTGAATTCCAAAAGATATTACGTCGTTAATAATTTGAAACGTAGTCTCTATATATTATCTATTACTTGTTTCAATCATTAGGCTGCGGCCATGCCGGGACACCGCCTTGAAGGGTTTTTGTCGAACGGATCGGCCTCCAGTACATATTTTATTTTATAAGTACATATTTATTTTATGTCGGTATTTTTTCCTAAGAAAGGCGGTGAGCTGGCAGAAACGTTAGCACGTCGGGCGAGATGCTTAGCGGTATTTCATCTGCTGTTACGCTCTGAGTTCAAATTCCGTCAAGGTCGACTTTGCCTTTCCTCCTTTCGGGGTCGATTAAATAAGTACCAATTACGCACTGGGGTCGATATAATCGACTTAATCCATTTGTCTGTCCTTGTTTGTCCTCCCTGTGTTTAGCCCCTTGTGGGTAGTAAAGAAATAGGTACTTCGTCTGTCTTTACGCTACCAGCTGCCTACTATGATTGATCTAATCGACTGGCCCCTCTCCTCAAAAATTTCGGGCCATGTTCCTACAGCAGAAAAGGGTACTTTTT
The DNA here is from genome assembly GCF_006345805.1 of Octopus sinensis. Classification (NCBI taxonomy): domain Eukaryota; kingdom Metazoa; phylum Mollusca; class Cephalopoda; order Octopoda; family Octopodidae; genus Octopus; species Octopus sinensis. The sequence goes on along the minus strand of NC_043003.1, from coordinate 58,813,206 downwards.
CCTTAGGGCTGCAGTACGGGGATGTTAACAAACTAAACCCGGCTGTGAGATGGTGGTGGCGGTGGCGGTGGTGGTGGATAAGCACAAAGACGTGCACACACACGCGCTCCCACACGCACAAATACACACATACACATCTACATATGTATAAGTGTTTCCGTCTACCAAATCCACTCACATATCTTTGATCGGCTGGAGCTATTGTAGAAGACACGCAAAACCATGTGGATGAGGAACCCATACCTGGTGTGTGTGTGTGTGTGTGTGTGTGTGTGTGTGTGTGTGTGTGTGGTGTGTGTGTGTGTGTGTGTGTGTGCGCGTGTGTGTATCTATATATGTATATATGAGTTGGATTGAATTGTTTTGCCTATGTCCAGTCATTGCAGGATGACGGCCTCAGCATGTTCTCTTCACCAACCATGGTCTGATGTGAAGGCCGTGAATTTGAGCTTCAGATCTTACTGGTTTGAGGACCCTGCTCTACCACACTGACTCGATATGGCAGGTTTTTTTCCATACTCTTACTCAGGAGTAATTAAGTTGATTACATTGATCCCAGATGAGGTTTTTGCCGATTATATCGACCCCAATGCTCAACTGGTACTTATTTTATTGAATCCGAATTGACCAAAGGCAAAGTCAACCAAAGTTGATATATGCATGTGTGTTGTGTGTGTGTGTGTGTGTGTGTGTGTGTGTGTGTGTGTGTAAATTTTATTCCTTTTAATAAATTTTTTTAACTTTTTCTAGCGTTATCCTAAGATTAAAAATCCATTGAGGACGTATTTGTAATCATTTATCGTTCGAACCATTACTTAAGTGCCCCCGATTAGGAATTCAAATAAGCTCATTCAGTCATCTCAACGGGATTGTGTCTTGTTTAATTAATATCTAAAATATGCTTATCTAATATCCACTAAGACGACAAATTGCATTTTTTTAAAGTTGCTTAGAAATATATATGCATGAAATTGCATTCACATTTATAGTGACGATATGAGTTTCTATACATATATATATTATGCGTGTGTGTGTGTGTGTGTGTGTGTGTGTGTGTGTGTTTGTGTGCTTGTGTGTGTGTGTGTACACATATATATACATATATATATATATATGTAGATAGATAGATACATACATACATACATACATAGATTGATAGATAAATAGATAGATGATAGATAGATAGATAGATAGATAGATAGATAGATAGATAGATAGATAGATAGATGGATGGATAGATAGATAGATAGATAGATAGATAGATAGATAGATAGATAGATAGATAGATAGATAGATAGATAGATAGATAGACAGGTGTACATGTGTGAAGACAAACACTATAGACTTATATTTTTATGTATACATATATGTGGAGGTAAATTCATAGCCATGTGTATTTGTATGTGTGTGCATGCAAGCGTGCGTGTGTGTTTGTGTGTTTCTGTGTGTGTATGTGTGTGTGTGTGGTATGTGGGTGGGTGTGTGTGTGTGTGTTGTGTGTGTGTGTGTGTGTGTAAAAACTACGTTTGCTGTTTCCTATTTAGCAATAATACAAAATATGGAAATATATTTTTATATTAATTTTTTATCCTTAAAGGCTTCTAATAAAAGCTTCGGAATTAATTCAGCGAATTAATTTTGAATTTTGCAACAACAACATTAAAAACAACTTGACAGATGGGCAATATTTAGAAATAGGCAACTCATATCTCATTAAGATTACTGGAAAGATGGCTTCCTGTTTTCACCAACGCACAAAAATATATATATACACCATTGCAAATCAGATAATCAAGCGAGTGAGAGAGCCTGCAAGCCTATCGTGTGTCCTACTAGAAATAGCAACAAAATTCCTTCAGATCATATCCTATTAAAATTAATTCCCTCTGGATATTGTTGTTTCGAGTCCTTGGACTGTTCGGCCTGGTTCCTCGTTTTTTAATGGTGAATAAGTGACCGAGATCCCACAACATTCCTCATGAAATACTGCTGAGCATTTCGCCCGACGTGCTAACGTTTCTGCCAGCTCGCTGTCTTAGGTTGTTGTAGATATTGTTTTTGTTATTAGCCTCAGTTCAAACACGAGTAAGCAGACCTGTAATTACAGACATCCCATCCGTGACCGTCCACCATTTTTTTTTTTGTAGTCATTGTTTCTGTTACTACACTATCCAACCTGTCTATCCTTGTTAAAAACGGTATTGTCCATATAAGGAACAAGCGAATAATGTCTAGAGATGTAAAAGCATGAGGCGAGCTGACAGAAACGTTAGCACGCCGGGCAAAATGCTTAGTGGCATTTCGTCCATCATTACGTTCTGACTTCAAATTCCGCCGAGGTCGATTTTGCCTTTCATTCTTACGAGGTCGATAAAATAAATACCAGCTGCACACAGGGGCCCGATATAATCAACAAAAATCCCATCTTGAAAATTGCTGGCCTTGAGTTAAAATGTAAAACCATTATTAAGAGATGTGTAAGGAAAAGCATGACAATAAACTGATAAACGCTGTTGTTTTTTTTTTCTCCATTTAAGAGATAATTTCAAAGCATTAAGACTTTTTGTTTTTGTCGGTGGTTTTTGCATAAGTCAATCAATGCATCGGCAGCTACTTAATTTACTGATGGATACACCTGTCTGTAAAATACGCAGTCACTTACACATTAATTTCACAAATAAGAATTCAGTTGGTGGACGGAGAATATATGTGTACGTGTGTGTATGTACATCTCTCTCTTTCTTTCTCTCTCTCACCTTATATATATATATATATATATATACTCTTTACTCTTTTACTCTTTTACTTGTTTCAGTCATTTGACCGCGGCCATGCTGGAGCACCGCCTTTAGTCGAGCAAATCGACCCCGGGACTTATTCTTTGTAAGCCCAGTACTTATTCTATCGGTCTCTTTTGCCGAACCGCTAAGTGACGGGGACGTAAACACAACCAGCATCGGTTGTCAAGCAATGCTAGGGGGACCAAAACACACACACACAAACACACACACACACACACACACATATATATATATATATATATATAATATATATATATATATATATATACATACATATACGACAGGGCTCTTCAGTTTCCGTCTACCAAATCCACTCACAAGGCATTGGTCGGCCCAGGGCTATAGCAGAAGACACTTGCCCAAGATGCCACGCAGTGGGACTGAACAGCGGAACCATGTGGCTGGTAAGCAAGCTACTTACCACACAGCCACTCTTGCGCCTATATATATATATATATATATATATATAGAGAGAGAGAGAGAGAGAGAGAGAGAGAGAGAGAGATACTTTTATTCTTTTATTTGTTTCAGTCATTTGAATGCGGCCATGGTGGATCACCGCATGTATATGTATATGTATTTAGCCGAACAAATGTATGTGTATATATATATATATATATATATATATATATATATAAAACTCTTCTTCATTCCTACAATTTGATACAAATAATTACTATTCATCTATTTCTCTCAAACTTCTAAATCAAGCCCTCCTTCTTGCTAGGAATCTAACTAACCTAATCCCACGAGAAATTAACATAATTCTTTAGTGCCCATAGAGCTCTCATTTCTTTCGAGGACAAACTTTGGTGCCGGACCAACCACTATAACAATAACAATAGCAAATTTTTTTACATTACTATGGGATCATCCGATTCTGCCCAGGTCACCGACCTCGTTTTGTTACTGTTTTTGTTACTAGCCTCAGTTCAGACACGAGTAAGCAGACCTGTAATTACAGACATCCCATCCGTGACTGTCTACTCCATCATCTCCGAATACACTTCCCTAACACCAACAGAGATGGCGCTTTGCTAGTCGCCAAAGGCGTTAGTAAATCCTCTTTAGAACGAATTAAGAAAGATCTACACAAATTTTTTTCTAACCTCAACTTATCTATTACTTTTAATAATTCCCACAAAACCACTAATTTTTTAGACGTCACTTTAAACTTAGAAACCTCCCAATACTTCACATATCACAAACACAACCAGTACTTAAACATTAATTACAATCACTGCAAATCCACCTTTGATAATATAATTAAGAGTATCTCGATTCGTATATCTGACCTTTCGTCCACTGAAGAAATATTCAATAACCACGCCCCATAATACAACTAAGCGCTCGCTGCCAGCAGCTTCTCCCAACAAATAAAATACATCTCTAATACTAAGTTCAAGCAACATATATCTCAAGTCATATCACAACATGCTAACTATCATCATCACAACAGACCATACATATACTACACTAGAACCTTAGGAGAACCCAGATTAAGACAGCTTAAACCTCACACACACACACACATATAGCACTAGTTCAAAAGCTAAAACAGCTAACAATAACGGGTCATATAACCCCACTCTAATTTCTAAAAATATAGATTATACAGCCCCTAAGCAACCAAAAAAGCGGTGGACGCTCTGTTCTATGGTATACACCTCTCTTCTCACTACGTTACACTATTCTACAACCATGAATATATGGTCAACTATACATTTTAAACAGCGATTACGCTGTGCATCTCAATTCTTTTAAATATGGGGAACACAGTAAATCCACAACCCTTGCCAGTTACATACATCATTTCATAAATAGAAATATTCCATTCATCTTGTCATGGTCCATAATAGATTCAGAGCTTCCATACCAAGGTCAACGCTTATCCTGTAAGCTATGCCTAAAATAGGCATTCTACATATTAAAGCACAACTCTTCAATACTACTAAATACGTATAATGAGGCCCTAGGTACATGCAACCACCGCTTTTTTCATACCTTCAAATTTTACTACAAATCTAGATGCAACCCAAGTCACCATCTAGTACATATACTAAACACCCTTTAAGTATTCTCCAACAACCTTATTTGACTTTCTATTGTCTCCCTTTTTAATTTTTCAATTTTTAATTTTAATTTTTTAATTGTTTGATAATGCATATATAAGCATATATGTATGTGTGTGTATATGTGTCTCTGTGTGTATGTATGTGTGTACATGTGTATATATATATATATGTTTGTGTGTGGGGGGGGGGTATGTAGATAAATATTCTTTACTGATCCTATTTCCCATTTTTGTTCACTGGTTATACACGTTCTTTTCTACTATAGGCACAAGGCCCGAAATTTTTTTGGGGGGGGGGGGCAGTCGATTACATCGATCTCAGTACGCAACTGGTAATTAATCTATCGACCCTGAAAGGATGGAAGGTAAAGTCGACCTCGGCAGAATTTGAATTCAGAACGTAAAGACGCTAAGCACTGGTAATAAATGTGGAGGCACATGAACTAGTGGTTAGAGCAGCGGACTCGCGGTCGAAGGATCGGGCGATGTGTGTATTTATGAGCAAAAACACCTAAGCTTCACGCGGCTCCGGCAGAAGGTAATGGCGAACTTCTGCTGAGTCTTTCGCCACAACTTTCTCTCACTCTTTCCTCCTGCATCTTGCAGCTCTCCTGCGACGGACCAGCGTCCCGTCCAGGTGGGGAACCTATACGCCAAGGAAATCGGGAAACCGGCCCTTATGAACCAGACATGGCTTGAGAAGGAACAAACAACAAACTGGTTATACACATTGAACTCTAAAATACGCAATACATGCACACATATATATCATCACCGTCATCATCATCAAAATCATTATCAAAAACAACAGTCCCAGGGCATTACTAAGAGGGCCACTTACCCGGTTTCCATAGCGAATAAATCACTGAAATCACAGTATTCCTCCTGAACGGGACCCTAGTCCTTCGCAGGTTGTGCTCATTTAACGTTGAGTGAACTGGAGTAAAGTGAAATGAAGTGTTTTGTTCAAGAACTCAACGCACTTCCCAGTCCAGGAATGGAAACTACGATCTTCCGATCCTGAGTGCAACCCAGTATCTACTACTCTTTACTCTTTTACTTGTTTCAGTCATTTGACTGTGGCCATGATGGAGCATCGCCTTTAGTCGAGCAAACCGACCCCAGGACTTATTCTTTGTAAGTTTAGTACTTATTCTATCGGTCTGTTTTGCCGAACCGCTAAGTTACGGGGACATAACACACCAGCATCGGTTGTCAAGCGATGCCGGGAGAACAAACACAGACACACAAACGTATAGACGCACACACACACACATACATAGGTATACATATATACAACGGGCTTCTTTCAGTTTCCGTCAACCAAATCCACTCACAAGGCTTTGGTCGACCCGAGGTTATAGTAGAAGACACTTGCCCAAGGTGCCACACAGTGGGACTGAACCCGGAACCATGTGGTTGGTAAGCAAGCTACTTACCACACAGTCACTCCTACCAGTCCACATTCCTTAACTCAATCTTGATTGAGCATACCTATCATCAAAGACTTTCAAGACCTGAGCAACTCGCCATATTGTGTATTAGGGACTACGTTATACAATGTATCAATTTTTATTTAAGACGTTATGGTTGCGATTTGAGGGCGATTTGGTTGCTATTTTTAGCCAGTTATTTTCTTGGAATGATAATCCCACACTATTGTAACACATGAAATGTACCAAAAGCAACAACAACAGCAACAACAGCATCCAAACCTCTAGAATATGCGCCGTCACCTACACAAATTACGTCTGTGTATGTGTGTGTGTATTTGTGTGTGTGCATATATGCATGTATTTATGTATAAAGTCCATCATATTTGTTATGTTCAGCATACACCACCCACTGCTTTCACTGTTTGTCTATTAAAGTATCAGGGAGCCATATTACATGAGAACGTGCGCCAAACTGACTGAGTTTTGCTGCTAACATCATGTATGCAACTGTCTCAAATGCTGCTTACAGTCTCATGTAAAACAGAATTGTAACAACGATCATAAAAATCTAAATGCAACATGAAGCGACGTTCAAGAACTAAAGTAACGAATGTGCAGTTTCCTCTCGACAAACAAATAAATTATTATTTTATAATTGAGAAAATATCTGTGTTTGAAGATGTATATGTGTCTACGTCTGTGCTTCGGCGTTTTATTGGTTGTATGTTTCCGTGTGAATTAAAGAAAGAAACAAAGAAGAGTTACATGAAATGGGGGGAAATAGTGTCTTTGAATATTTATGTATTGTTATTCGTGAATGTATGCAGTATAACTATGGATATATATATATATATATATATATGCATCAGAATGTGTTAGAATACATGGGTTTTGCATATTTGTACGTATGAAGATGTGCATGTTTGATTTGAAAGTGAGAGCGACAACGAAGACGAAAGAATAGAGAAGAGAAAAAGACAGAGAAATATATCAATTTGTGTTTCATGAATGTGTTTATATGAGTGAGTGTGTTATGTGGCTGAGACCATAATTAAAGTTCATCGGTGAGTTTACATCCATGCGAATGTATAAAAATATGTATGCATGGACGAGGGGGTAAGATGCTTTGTTTTGCGACTATAACAGTTCTGAGTTCGATTCTACTGTGTTGCATCTTCGTCAAGTGTGTTTTGACAGCTTCAGACTGATCGAAAAAATATTGGTTGACGGAGACTAAACAACTTTCGTCGGACGGTTTGTATCTGGAATCAAAGAGACAATTAATCCTTTCTGAGGATTAAGTTAAAGGTATGAATGTTTATATGTAGAGGCGCGTGGCTTAATGGTTAGGGCGTCAGCATCATGATCGTAAAATTATGGTTTCGATTCCTGGACCGGTCGACGAGTTGTGTTCTTGAGCAAAACACTTCATTTCACGTTGCTCCAGTCCACTCAGCTGGCAAAAATGAATAATCCAGCGATGAACTGGCGTCCCATCCAGCATGGGAACACGTACGCCATGGAAACCGGGAAACCGGACCAATGAGACTGGCTAGGTTTTAAAAGGGCGCATTTATTCTATTTTTTTATAAATATTTGTAGCGGTTTACACTATAATGACAAAAATATTTACGGCAACAGAACATATTGACTTATTCTGAGTAAAAAAAGTCATAATTATATACTGGCTTTATATCGGTTTAAAAACTTTGTCACAAGGTCAGCAGGTTCAGGTGAGAATGTAATTCGATGACGTTGACCCCGAGGTCCTTACTTTATCGCCCCCGAACGGATGCATCGCACAGTCGACGTCGGCGGAATTCGAACTCAGAAAGTAGACGGACGAAATTTTAGCCGACGCGGTAACGATTTTGCCAGTACACCCCACCCCTATGCTGGCGTTATATTACCAACATATTTTACTGGTGAATATAATAAAATAAGATAAAAATACAAAAAAATCTCTCCATATGACTTCATAATTACAGGATAAATTCTGTAATGTCTAAGGAAGGTCATTATGCCGGTAAAAATTAAAATAAACACACGCACTGAATCGATGCCACATCTTTATTTTAGCAACTAACTATCCAATTGTTTGGTTAATGTGTTAACTGAATGATTACTGGGTCATTAATTTTCCCTGTCGGAGTCTCTTCGTCGCTATTCACAACCTCATCAATGGCATAATTATATCAATGGCGTAATTATATATCTTACATATGACATCCTAATTACTCAATGACAGTCGTTTCGTGATTAAATACAATGTGCTGCCACATATATGATGCTGTATATTTCAATAACTTCACTTACTAAGCATAATTAGAATTTTCATCATAATGTTCTGCTTGTAATTAACGTTATCATTATGCAGTCCATGAAGATGAAAAATATTCATAAACATACATAAACATAATTTAGCATAATTTATTATTTTTCTTCATGTCCTTCGAATAAGGACACAAATCTCACACCAGCATCGGTTGTCAAGCGATGCTGGGTGGGAGACAAACACAGACACACTCGTAACTTAGCGGTTCGACAAAAGAGACCGATAGAATAAGTACTAGGCTTACAAAGAATAAGTCCTGGGGTCGATTTACTCGACTGAAAAGGCGGCGCTCCAGCATGGCTGCAGTCAAATGACTGAAACAACTAAAAGAGTAAACACAAGCGAAAGAAGTAGTTTTCAATGTTAGAGTTTAGGATGTTGTGAGATTTGTGTCCTTATTCGAAGAACATAAGACATGAAGAAAAATAACAAATTATGCTAAATTATGTTTATGTATGTTAGCCAGCGGGATGGCGTCATTTGAAGGCTAAAACAATGCGAAGCACTTTGTGACCAGCGATGTGTAGCAACATCTGATAGCCTGATCGGTCACGGTGATCACGGTGATATATATATATACGACGGGCATCTTTCAGTTTCCGTCTACCAAATCTACTCACAAGGCTTTGGTCGGCCCGAGGCTATAGTAGAAAACACCTGTCCAAGGTGCCATGCAGGGACTGAACCCAGAACCATGTGGTTGGTAAGCAAGCTACTTATCACACAGCCACTCTTGCGCCTGTGTTTGTTAACAAATCACCATAAGCGTATAAATTCCTTATTGTAACATATGTATAACGGTTTTTGAATAAATCCTTTTAAAAAATGGTTTCAAATTTTAGCACAAGGCCAGCAATTTCGTTGCAGGGTCACAGTCGATTACTTCGACCCCAGTATTTAACTGGTGCTTATATTATCGACCTCTGAAAGTACAATAGCGCATGTGGCAATATATGAAACTGCGCCTCAATCTTCCTAGTTTACGACATACACCAACTACAAAGGATATGAAAACACCAGCATAGGTATATCCTTCTGCAAGATATTTAACTCTTGTCACTTAAACCACTAAGGTTCACTATGGTTATAACATATTTGTTATAACCATAGTGAAGCACTTCAAAACCTACTGGAAAGTTTTATCATGAAAACTTAGTCCAAAAAATACTGGTCTGAGAAGCCGAATAATAATTTTCTATTTTCTAATTTTCGATTTTCTAGCTATTACCCAAACCCACGCCAAAACAGATGTCGAAATTAAATGGTTTTTTTTTAAAAAACAATTTCAATTTCCTATGTAAGGTTTTAACTTATTTCCAAATGGGGAAGATAATAATGATTTCTAACATTGTCGCTTATAAGACTTAATTTGTCATCTATTTTGGCACTGCTAACTGGTCCTTGACTAAAACGACTATACCAAATTCTTTCATACCTGCATAAGGTCAAGTCCTGCAGAAGAAGCTCCTCGTTAACAAAATAAAGTACCAGAGAATGCACACACACACACACACACACACACACACACACACACACACACACACACACACACACACACACATAAACGTAATTACATAAGTATGTAACAGGCCTTGTACCAAAAACTTGAAATTATTATTACGTAGATCAACAAAAAGGATAACTGTCAAAGGCTTTATTGTATTTGAACATTACGTGAAAGATGAAAATATCATCATCCTCATCAGCTAAACCGACGATGATTTAGTTGGCCGAAACTTCGAAGTCACTGTCAACAACATTCTTATATAAGAATAATAAAATTGTACCCAAAAGAAACCGGAATTTTGCAATATTATTTTATTCACTTAGTTTTACATGTTTACACTTTTATCGCCTTCGAAATATTCTCCATTTGAAGCAATGCATCGATCCAAGCGCGTTTCCCATTATTTGAAGTAGTGCTGGAACTCTTACGAAGTGATGCCTTTTAACACCTCCGTTGTTTTTTTCTTCATCCCTTCCATAATTGCAATTTCCGTAGCACCATCTTCCGTCACCAGTGATGACCCTCGAAAAAAAGAACGGATCAACCTCCAACTGTTCTTTCAGTTACGACACACATTGTCGTGGCTGCTTTTGATCTTCTATAAGCAAGTGAGGCACAAATGTTGCTGAAAGTCTTTTCATTCGCAATTCCTCCTTCAAAATTCGTTGGCAGGAGCTCCAAGACACACCAGCCACATCAGCAAGTTTGTCAATTGTTCGGTGATGGTCCTCCAAGATCAGTTCATGAATTTTCATGATGTATTCATTCGTTCGGGAGGTTGACGGTCGCTCTGAACGAGATTGGTCTTCAAGCGACAACTGGCCATTCCTACAGCGTTGAAACCACTCGTAAACTTGTGTTTTGTTAATGACAGCGTCCTTGTGAATTTTTTGAAGCATAACAACTGTTTCGGCCGCCGTTTTCCCCAACAGAAAAGAGAATTTCACGGAGAAGCACTGCAAAACAAAGATGCACCACGTGACAGTACTGATGCCTGAAGGTCGCATCAAGTGGCTTCTGCAGCGGAAGCCTGAACTACAATGGTCTTGTCCCACAGGGAACGTTTCTGGTTACTTTTGGTCACCCCCTCGTATACTTGAATTGATTACAGCAAAACCTTTGATATAATCCTACCTAACAGGCTCACCAAAGATAGAAGCCTCATAATTTTGATGATATCACAGTGAACTTCATTAAACAATAGGAATGCCTAGGTTGTTCTTACCATTTCCAAATATCACCGTCATTGTAGGATAAATGCACATGGAAATGTTTAAATTATATCAGAGTGATATTATTTCTTATCCTCACTTTTTCCTGTGCATTACATCTTTAATTTGGATGCAAAAAAAAACATGTAAATATGAGATATTGCATAAAGGAAAAAGAGGAGCTAACATAAAAACATATACCGCAAATAGTCGTCAGCTTTAGAGTCTTTTTATAAATATGAGGCGTATGATATGATTTGAGGGATATTTTGCTGCTATTTTTTTTTTTTTTTGCAGAGTGTACGTCAGCATCGACGTTCGCTTGTTGACCCGATGTACGAGGGGCGTTCAATAAGTAATGCCTATGACCCACTTGCAGTTGTTTGATCTAGCTGAAATTTTGCGTGTGCTATTATTTATATCTCTATAGAGTAGGTGGCAAATTACAGCTCTGAACTAATTGGGGTTTCTGATTTACAGGTGTTTGAACTGAGCCGCATCAAACGATGGGAGAAATGCGTAACTCTGGGTGGTTCCTATGTAGAAAAAGACTAATAACTGTGCCAAGTTTCGTTTCTCTACTGCTATGGGAAGTGGGTCAGGGGCATTACTTATTGAACGCCCCTCGTATCTTTGGTAACAACGATCATAAGGAAGATACTAATTCATTCGACATTGTAACGGTAAAATTCTCCCAAGAAATTGGAATGTATTTTGAAACGATCAAATTTAAAACCTGCAGAAATGGTCATAATGATGGGAGGTATTCCTCTGAACTGAATATCTCACTTACCAATAATAATTCTGACGTTGGTGTTGATCAACAAACCCAGTGTAAATGAAATTGCTGAAGCAACATAGCTTCGACAACTCTATAAATTTGATAAGTGAAGATCTAAATAAATCTCATTACAGTAAATACTATAATCTCGTTGCAGTGAGATATTCTCTAAGAATATTAAAATATATCTAATATCATAATTATATCATTAAGAACTGCTGTTCATTCCTATTTACAAGGACAAGAATCATCTTAC
>NC_043003.1:58780805-58795805 GCF_006345805.1 Octopus sinensis | reverse complement strand
CCTCTAGAAGCAAATATCAAGTTACAGTGGGCCTCAACCTTCACCATATTGTTTTGGCCGTGAATCTTGGACTGTCTACCAACGGCATAGAAGAGTACTGAACCACTTTCATACAATCCAGCTTTAGAAAAATTTTTGACAATAAATGGCAAGACAGGACCCGTCATAAAGATGTACTGTTTCACGTAAAACTGCCCAGCATTCACATGATCCTGTTACAGTCAAGGCTGCCCTGAGCACGTCACGCGGTTCAAATGTCAGATCATTGGTTCCCCATAAAGGTGTTCTACAGTGAACTCCTACATGGGAAAGGCTCCAGTAGAGGCCAGACAAAGTACAAATGACACAGTGAAAGCTTCACTTAAGGCCTTTAACATCAACCATAAAGAGAGGGAGTTGACAGCGTTGAATAGGAGATAACATGCAGCAGTCCCTGCGGATTCTGAGGTGTTTGAGGTCAACAGAGCAACTGCAGATGAGCAACCCAGGAAGACCATAAGAAAGCACCATCAGATCTCGCACTGCCACCTGTATTCCCTGTCACACTCTCCATGACACTACCATGCGTGGATTTCACTAACTAGTAGGCTATACGCTCGCAAGGCCCGACCACTCAACGATGACTAGATGTTCCTCGTTGGGTCAGAAGACGAATACCATCAATAGACAGAAATACAAGCAGATAGACAGACAGACAGACCGACAGACAGATAGACAGATAGACAGACAGACAGACAGATAGATAGATAGATAGATAGATAGATAGATAGATAGATAGATAGATAGATAGATAGATAGATAGATAGATAGATAGATAGATAGATAGATAGATAGATAGATAAGTTTCTTTATTGGCCACACAGGGCTGCACACAGATGGGACAAGTTACAAGGTAGAGCTTTTCTTTTGGATAATTGAAAAAAACAATAGATAGATAGATAGTGTATATATGTAGCATATTTAGATACATACATGTATTTATATATATATGTATGCATGTATGTGTGTGCGCGCGCGTATATAACATGCATATAGACAAGCATACATACATGCATACATACATACATACATACATACATACATACATACATACATACATACATACATACATACATACATACATACATACATACATACATACATACATACATACATACATACATACATACATACATACAAACATACATACATGATAGATCGCTAGCCACTAAACATTCTTTATTTTCTCTCCTTGTTTCTTTCTGTTTTCCTTTCTGTGGAAGAGCGTCGGCTCGAAACGTTAAAGACTTTTTTACTTCCCGGGCGTTATACTAATACATTTGTTTGTTGTCTACACCACCTGTCTTCGTCTTTTGTTGTTATTTTTGCGAATTCTCCCCACACATACATACATACATACATACATACATACATACATACATACATACATACATACATACATACGTACGTACATACATACATACAACATACATACATACATACATACATACATACATACATACATACATACATACATACATACACATGCATGTGTTCAATTATTCCTTAAATTTCGCTTGATTTGTCCATTTGATATTTTCGTAGTCATTTACAAGTTTGTACCTAAAAGATACAAATAACTTATATAAACATTGGGATTGCTATAGATAAAGGCATACACAAAATACCTACATACACACGCGCACAAACATACACACTCGTGTGCACACACATATACGTACACACACATTCACACACACGCGCGCACTCACACACATACTCATTCGTTAACTTTCCTAACGAGAAAAACACATCGTAAACACTGAATTACGTATCGTTATTGTTTGTGTATCAACTAAATGTTTAAACTCAATGCCAGTATTGATAATAAATTATCTTTATTTCCTTGCTATGAATACAATATGTATTTTAAAAGACAAAAATTAACAAGGCTTACACCGGTTTGAACTAAGACCAAGTAAAATTTCAAGATACGAAAAGAGTAATCTAAATAAAACTTCACCTTACAGTAAATTTAATCCAAACATTAATGAGACATTCTTTCATAACATATTTCAATTTTCGTCCTATATTTCTTATGTCATATATTATTACGTCAATAGTTGATGTTTAATTGTTGTAAATTACAGTGCAGTTTTGTTGATGCGCAAGATTGTCTCTTTGAAAATGAAGTCAATCAAGAAAAGGATTTTAAAAAAATTTTTACATGTATTCTTTTTCGTGTTTACTGTATTGTATTTGCAAATGCAAATACGATACAGTATATTGTCCTAAAGGGCGAACATATATCGCAACAACAAAATATTAATCTGATAACTAAAGGCTTGATGTACATTAAGTGCTTTTGTGGTGTGTGTGTGTGTGTGTGGTGTGTGTGTGTGTGTGTGTGTGTGTACGTGTGTATATGTGTACGCTAATGTAGAATGATTTGGTTATAGTTATTGCCAATAATTGCTCAGTCGGTGGCCCTCTTTTAGAATCATCGATATTGAAAACCCATGTGTTGCTGCTGTAAAAAATCGGCGCATCATGTCTCAGTTGCTTGCATCCTTTCATACATACATACATATATATATATACATACATACATACATACATACATAGATGCATACATGTTGAGTATGTCCCTTAGTGGCTGACGATATGTGCATTTCTGATCACGAGCAGAAGTAGTGGGGGAGCATCATTGCCGTGTGTTGAAAAGAATTCTTGGAAATTTGGATAATTCATCTTTGGAAACATGGGTGGTTCGTTCAACATCTTTAAACAACCCTTATTCAGGGACCTTTTGAGCGGGATGGATTACTCTCGAGCAGAAGAAAATTCTAACTGGGCCCCACCTGCAAGGTCATGTGCTGTTTATCTTGATATGAGATCACTATGTCGCGCACATATGGTTGTGATGCATGTGCCTAGTGTACCCTTATCAGGCGGATAGTCATGATGGGTATACTGGGCTTCGTATATTTTACCCCAGTGTCACTTTGATGGCATGCACTGCTCTCTCACTCAATAATAATAATAATAATAATAATAATATAATAATAATAATAATAATAATAATAATAATAATAAACGGCAACTCCTACATCTAAATTTGCTGTTAGTATTACTACTATTTCTGCTGCTACTACTACTACTACTACCACTACAACTACGAACTGCACAACAGGAACTTGTACATCTGAATTTACTACCACTACAACTATTACTGCTGCCGCTGCTACAAATACTAGGGCGACTACTACTACAATAACAACTGCTACTATTACAGCTACAAAATGTACAACAGCAACTCCAACTTTTAAATTGACATCAACATCAACAGCTACAACTTCAGCAACTACTACTATTACTACTATGACTGCTGCTATTCTCATTATATGTTGTCTTTACACTATTTCCGTGTAATTCTTCAACAAACTATTCTTTTATTCTTTGCTCTTTCGAAAAAAGATTTCCAGCAAAACAATTTTTTTTTTTTACTCCTTGCTTAATCATTACATGATTTCATCATTTTTCTTTTCCATTTTCTTTTTGTATAATTTTGCAAATTTTTGTGGGGGTTGGGGAGAACACATTTTCATTATCTTTGCTAATTTTGCTAATTTGTTGGGTTTTTTTTTTTGCAAAACTGAATTTTTTTTTATTTCTGAAGTCGTCCTAGAAATATGAACTATTTAAAGTTGTATCATTAAATCGCTTTCATTATTATCATTATTATTATTATTATTATTATTAGTAGTAGTAGTAGTAGTAGTAGTAGTAGTAGTAGTAGTAGTAGTAGTAGTAGCAGCAGCAGCAGCAGCATCGTCGGCGTCATCAGCATCACCACTGCCATCATCATCATCATCACCATAACCACCAACACTACAACTATAACCATCATCATCATCCTGATCATCATCATCGTCATCATCAGTAGCAGAAGAAGCAGTTGCTACTTCCACCATTGCTATCATTATCACCAGCACCATCAGCATCATCATCACCACATCATCAAGACTATCATTACATTATAATCATCGCCACCACCGTCATCATCATCATCATCATCATCATCATCATCATCATCATCATCATCATCACCACCACCACTATCACCATCATCACCATCATCATCACCACCACCATCACCATTATTATCATCATCACCACCACCATCACCATTATTATCATCATCACCACCACCATCATTATGATCATCATCATCATCACCATCATCGTCACCATCATTATCATCCTCATCACCACCACCACCATCACCACCATCATCATCATCATCATCATCATCATCATCATCGCTATCACCATCATCACCACTACCGTCACCATCATCATCATCCTCATCATCAACACCACCACCAAAATCATCACCATCATCAACACCACCACCATCGCCATCTTCATCATCACCACCATCATCATCACCACCATCATCATCACCACCACCACCATCATCACCATCATCATCGCTATCACCATCATCACCACTACTGTCACCATCATCATCATCCTCATCATCAACACCACCACCAAAATCATCACCATCATCACCACCACCATCGCCATCTTCATCATCACCACCATCATCATCACCACCATCATCATCACCACCACCACCATCATCATCATCATCACCATCATCACCACCATCATCATCATCATCACCACCACCATCACCATCACCATCACCATCTTCATCATCACCACCATCATCACCACCACCATCATCATCATCATCATCACTATCACCATCACCATCATCATCATCATCATTATTGTTAAGGAAAAACAGAAAACATTATTTTTTATTACTATTATTGTTATTATTCCATGTTCTACGATGCTTTATTCTCTTTAAAAAAAAAAAGCTAACAAGAACAAAAACAAAAAAGAAACAAAACGCTGAGTCCTTTGCTCACAGCAATCGTTCGAATTCAGTAGTACAAGTTTTTGCCAAAAAAAAAAAAAAATTAAATTGATAACATGCCCTATAGTCTTCGAGTTGTCAGGAGTGATGGTGCTCAATTGAGAGAATTAAGGAAGTTCCGACATTCTCTTCACATTTGGTTCCGGCGAAAATATATGGAGGCGTGACACTATTGGAGTTTGGCAAGATGCAGTGTCAAGTATCGCCACGTGAGAGAGCCTTAGCTAGAAAGGGCCATGGGCATCTCTTTACCCGCTTGCCTGTTATGTTTTTGTATTTGTAATTTTATTATTATTATTTTTTTGTTGCCTTTTGTAGTTTTTTTTTTTTCTTTGCCTGTTTTGTACTGTTCGACATTGTCTCGTTTTATTGTCAATAGTGATACTGAGAATAGGCCAGCATTGTATTGTGCGCACAAATGTACGCATAAACGAGATATGCCTTATGTATGTATGTTTCTATGTGTTTGTTATGCTAATCAGTTCTTTTTTTTTTTTCATTTAGTATATATACAAACACATAAGTACACACATACATGCTATATATATATATATATATATATATATATATATATATATATATATATATAAACACATACAGACACAGTGTCCGATGAAGGCTAGCAGGCCGAAACTTCGAAATCACTGTTATACCTCTTCTTGTAAAAGTATCATATGTACTCTACAAAAAGCATTGTGTAGAGTTTAATGTTAAATTGTTTGTATTGTAAGCCAACAGAAATACATGCATACACACCACACACGCACACACACACATATATATATATATTCATATATATATATGCGCGCGTGCGTGTATATATATAGTATACATACATGCATGCATACATATATATATACATACATGCAAACATATATATATATATATATATTATATATATATATATATATATGAATTTTATAATAAAGGGTAAGAATCATTAATGATTTTACCGAGGGGTCAGCGCGGAAATAAAAACCTTATAGGTAAATTTTACAAATATTATAATTACATACATAATTATAACAAGGGGTTGACTATAAGCCTACACACACGCTAGAAAATAGACACCAAAAGATGCTAATACCAACTTAAAAGCTCAAAGTTTTAAAGGAGGTATTATCGTCTTTTGGCGTCTATTTTGGCGTCTAGTGCGTGGGGAGGCTTATAACCAATTCCTTGTTATAGTTATGTATATAATTATTATGATAGTTATATATATATATATATATAAACATAATTGTATTCTATAGATATACATACATACATATATATATATATATATATATATATATATACACACACACCTTTATATCAAAGGTCAATTACAAAAAAGATGGCATATCAGGCCTTGACTATTGGGGTCGACTAGAAAGCTCAAGTTTTATTCTCTCTCACGCCTCCGTGGGCGCTACATCATCTGCATAATATGGAAAATATTCCATCACCATTGCTCAAATGATGTTGGCATTACCTTTCAGATACATCCAAGACTTGGACTCCATGCTGTCCGTCCACCACATAAATCACACTCGCATCACATAACAACAATACAGCACAATTATTTCACCTCAATTTGTCCCACTCTCTTTAACATCACACTTAATGATTACAGTTCTCTGGGGTTTGACGAAGACCAGCTTACCAACCTGTTTAAAAAAACTTTCAGGTCGGGGTATTTGGATAATTTCCAAAGATCCCTGGCCTGGCAGTGCTATAGGAATGCTTTACCTGTTCGCGAGAAGTTATCGCGGCACGGAGTTTCAGTGCCACCGACGTGTCCAAGGTGCGAGTTGGACGATGAAACCGTCCAGCACGCTTTTGTTCACTGTCGGAAGTTGTCCGACTTGATAAGTTACGCAGAACACGTGTTATCGCATCTGGGACGAGTACAGCTGTCGGCTGAGTCTATGATTAAGATGATACCGCCAACTGGACTCTCGAAGGAAGGTGAGGCATGTTTTCACTGCACGGTTGCAGTAGTAAAAGAATGCATGTGGAGAACAAGGATGGAAGGAGCCGCGATAGGATCCTTTGTCTCCGGCCCCGGCCTGCTCACTTACTTCAGATATCATCTGAAGAGCAAAATGGGGCTGGAAAAGAGGATCTTACCACGGGGTGTGTATGAGAAAAGATGGAAGGAAGTGGAAAAAAAGGTGGGTGTCAGGAACACAGCTTGACCATGGAGGAGGGAGAGGAAATAAAAGCTGCGGGGTGTAAAAACTCCAGTGAGATTATAAGTTCATGTACTGTTGTGTGTTCTACTGGTCATGTAAAGGACATTTATGTTATAATGAATAACCCAAATGTAAATGAAAATTTTTAAACGAATCTCTTAAATGTTCTTTGTATGTATGTCCTGTATTTGTCCTTCTGTGTAATCGGTTTTTATAATCATAATAAAGAAATAACTTAATGATTACAGTTGATACATACCTAAGCATTTTCAATTCCCTAAATAAAACTTGAGATTTGGGTATTGCTAAATACTGCCTGTATAATTAACGACAATGCATAGTACTCGACGTTCTATTCCAACCATCCTCCAACAATCTTTGAAAAAATTCTTAATGTTAGAAAAAATACTTAATATTATTTATAGGCTTAGGAGTGGCTGTGTGGTAAGTAGCTTGCTTTCCAACCACATAGTTCCAGGTTCAGTCCCACTTCGTGGCACCTTGGGCAAGTGTATTCTACTATAGCGTCGGGCCGACCAAAGCCTTGTGAGTGAATTTGGTAGACGGATTTTGAAAGAAGCCCATCGTATATATCTATGCACATACACACACATATATATATGTATGTGTGTGTATATGTTTGTGTGTCTGTGTTTTCCCCCACCATCGCTTGACAACTGATGCTAGTGTGTTTACGTCCCCTTAATTTAGCGGTTCGGCAAAGAGACCGATAGAATAAGTACGAGGCTTACAAAGAATAAGTCCTGCGGTCGATTTGCTCAACTAAAGGTGGTGCTCCAGCATGGCCACAGCCAAATAACTGAAGCAAGTAAAAGAGTATTAGTGAGTGCATAACCTGCCGATTCTTTAACAAGATATGTTTTAGCGTATTAGTCCTTGTTACATTGAACCATTGAATAACGGTCGATCCAAATGTGACGTATATTATATAAAGAACAAATCCATTATTTATAAATGCAAAATAAAAGAAAACGGAAGATTAGGTGGTACAATTTTCTCTATCGTTTAGATGTTCATTCTAATATCGGTTTCAATTTTTTTTTGCACCATGCCAGCAATTAAGGTGTGGGGGGTAAGTCGATTACATCGACCTCGGTGCTCAATAGGTACTTATTTTATCGACCCTGAAAGGATGAAAGACAAAATGGAACCAGACGGAATTTAAACTCTGAACGTAAAGATGGACGATATGCCGCTAAGCATTTTGCCCAGCGTGCTAACGACTCTGCTAGCTCGCCGCCTTGATGTTCATTCTAATATATCGATCCCAGTACGTAACTGGTACTTAATTTATCGACCCCGAAAGGATGAAAAGCAAAGTCGACCTCGGCGGAATTTGAACTCAGAGCGTAGCGACAAGTGAAATGCCGCTAAGAACTTTGCCCCGTGTGCTAACGATTCTACTAGCTCGCCGCCTTCGCTGCATTGTATAATAATAGACAACTTTCTGTTGTCTTGTGTTCGTGTCTGGTTTCAGTTCATTTAAAGCTAATTCATTTACACTATTCAAATTTTTCAGAATGGCATAAAAATCGTCACACTTTCTGTATTTCTATTACTTCTAACTGTATGTATATTATTTTATGGCTAAGTAAAAAAATTGTTATTGCCATAACTAAAACGAGCAAATTTCCAACGCTAAATAATTAATGCAAAGATCATCCGCCTTAATTTCATCGATCTTGATTTCATTTATATGAAAAGAAACAAAAAAAAATAGATTAAAATAAACCTAAAGCAAGCCAGATATTTAACTGCAAATTTAATATATCATTTAAGTTCAGTAACGTTGAGTCAGTGACATCCTTATAAAACTTTGCCGAAGGAAAATGTACAGGATATCTTCAGCTCGAGTTTACTAAGATATGTTTGCACGCCTTTTAAAAGGAACGAGAAAATATGTCTTGTTACTAATAAATTATATCGATGACCTTTGGCAATGAATGATGTGATGTTGACGTTCATCTTCTTCACCTATTTTTTCTAATTAGTTTATAACCTTATACAAGGTATAAGTTTCATATTTGCTGCTTGTAAATAATTCTTTGTTTCCTTTAATTTTTTCCAAAATTTCTCAACAGTTCCATATGTATCCTTTTCACTTCTGCGAGGAAAATAACCTTCGTTGATGTCTCACGTTGGAGATAATTGGAATGAGTAAAGCCAATGACAACTATACTGTTGGCAAGATGATCTATATACTGATTTAATGGAATCATTCAATATGTCCGCCAGCCAACATCATCATTCTATCATGACTGAGATATAAATTCGTTTTTATTAATTAGCAACTCAGTAATCGGGGTTTCATCGCCGGTCCGCTGAAATTAAGCAAGAACCGAGCTCAAGAAAAAGCAGTTTGGGTTGCTTTAAGGTAGGAAGGTGGATCGAAGAGAAGAGAGCATTGTAAGCTTAATGGTGTTAGCAATTAGGAAAACAACATTGCAGTGACAATGAGGCTAACTTGTTCGTATGAAGAAGCCAATGGGCAAAGCTAAGAGGGAGCGGGAAGGAACATGTAAAATCTTGTAAGCTGGATTCCACAAAAATAGTCCCCTTCCTAATCCATTGTCAAGAAAAGAAGAAAATCTTGTCATACACTTTAAATATTAAAACAAATTGCATTTCTTTTATTATCAAATTCATATTGCCCAAATCCATTTTGTATATCCATTCTTCTACTTTTTATTTGTTTGTTTGTTTTTGTTACTTTTTATATAAATTATCTTAGTATCTGTAAAATCATTTTTATCAAAATTTTCAAAATGACTAATATCGATGATAATTCTGTCAAAGTTGTAAATTTATTCATAAAAAATTTTCTTCGGAAATATTAATAGCATTTTAAAAATATTTTTAATATTAAACGATTTTTTCTTCATATTTATTCAGCACCAAGAACTCATTGAATGAAATCTATATCTGAAATGGGTCTTCTCTTCTAGATACATCTTATTTATTGCTAGTTCCATTCCAATACATAATGCTGGTTTTCATTTCTTCCTCTTGGCCGACATCTTCCATAATTACTTTCTATAGAAAAGCCAGATAAAGAATCGAAATCACAAAAACGTGTCCTTTAGGCTTGCACTTTCACGATATATTCACCAGCCACTCGGGAAAGAATTCACCAAACAAGTTCCCCATTTCCTATCTCCTTACCCATCCATGTTCATTCCTTTTTCTTCCCTTATATCTCTCTCTCTTTATATATTATCTTTCTTTCTTTTTCTCACACGCTTTCTTTATTTTCAGACATCGAGACAAGACCCTATGCCTTCCAGTCTACGGGAATCGCATAATTTCTACTTTCTTTCACAAGAGACGTTCCCTGAACGCAAAAACTGGGAGAAAACGAACCCACTGATTAGCTTCTTCTCAATCTGCAGTCATGTGTTAGAAACATCGTTTGTGTAATGCTTCTTCTAGTTATCAGTCAGCTTTGACAAACTTGTATCGGCTGCTGGCGTATCCTGTTCACCCAACCGACATTAATAAAGATTTGCAAACACCAGCGAAGCTTAAAGGTATACACATTACTTTATTTGCAATTTTGATTTCTCACCCCGCCTCCCCTTCTATATCTATCTAACTATATACATATATATCTGTACCCAACTATCTGTCTATCAATAAATATATATATATATATATATATTTCTCTCCTATTGTTTTAATTTCTTATTGGTATAACTAGTAAATGCTTTGTCAATATCTATTCACCAACTCGTAAAACAAAATCCTTTGTCACTAGCTCTTCCTTCCAAACCGTCGATTAACTAGATAGCTATTAATCTATTATTCTAATTACGTTAACCAGTAAAACAGCATTATTATTACGATGGTTACTACCACTACCACTATTGCTATTACTGTTACCGATGTTTTCGTTCTTATTATCATTCAGATAACGTCAATCAAATTAGATTTTGGTTTAATTCCGTGGAATATTTGTGAGTACAACTAATTGCCAACAAATCAGTCATAATTGTAAATTTGGTTTAGAAATCCTGCTTTGAATAGTATTAAAATACTCTGTGACAATTGCTACAGAGGTAAAGGTAAATTACTAAGCTTCCAAATCCCTGCGTACTAGTTTCGATTTTCGGTTGAAGTCGACTCACTTCACATACGTAACTAGGCTCTGACATGAATACTGCACAATAACGTAATTTTATTTCCTTCCGCCAGAAATTTCAAGTCTTACGCCCAAGTCGGGTATTGATATTACGAAACCTTTTTTAAATAATTTACAGATATCCTAGTTGTCAGGATAGTGGACAACTAGTAATGTCAATGTTAACTAGTTGTCTCTGTTTCAGACTCAGGCCTGATTGCCGGGGTTACTTCAACTGCTGTGGTTAGCTGATGTGAAAATATAATATTGTATTTTATTAATACAGTAATCCCTCGACTACCGCGGATGTTACGTTCCAGAAACCCCTCCCCCGCGATAGGTGAAAATCGCGAAGTAGAAACAGTACTGTCCTGTATATTTTTTTTTTATTATTTTTATAATTTGTATATATTTATTTTATTATAAATGCAAAACAACACGAAGGAATCGACATAAGCTTAAATAATAAACCGCGATAAGTGAACCGCGATATGGAGAGGAATTATTGTAATAATATGCCCATTCTATTAACTCATATATGAGTGCCAGTTTTTTTTTATAACTCGTTTTTTAGATGAAGACAGACGGACGAACGGACAGACAGGCAGATAGATAGATAGATAGATAGATAGATAGATAGATAGATAGATAGATAGATAGATAGATAGATAGATAGATAGACAGACAGACAGACATACAGACAGATAGATAGACAGATAGATAGATAGATAGATAGATAGATAGATAGATAGATAGATAGATAGATAGATAGATAGATAGATAGATTTCTGAACAGCTGTTGATGAAATGAGTATCAGATAAAGTACTGAAGTTGGTATAATAAACTAACACCTCATGATTGAGATGCCCCGGCGTGGCCGCAGTCCAAAGACTGAAACAAGTTCAGATTTCATAAAAGAAAGAAGGAAGGAAGGAAAGAAGGAAAGAAAGAAAGAGAGTACTTCCATTTAACGTAATATTCTTTAAACTTAGGATGCTGAGCAGATAAAATTGTTAGTGCGTCGGGGGAAAACGCTTCACAGCATTTCTCCCAATTTAGCGTTCTGAGTTCAAATTTCGCCACGGTCGACTTTGCTTTTCATCCTTTCGGGGTTCGATGAAGAAGATTTTGTTCCACTCTTTAATATTAATTCTGAGTTCAATATTTTTTCACTCACTAGAATTACAAAAATAAATACAAACTGCATGAGGAGACCCCCTTCAGTCATAAATGACCATGGGATTGCACCTAGAAAGTTACCCTCCGAGGCACAAGTCCGGGCAAGGTTTTTATGAAAAGCCAGCAGTCGCCCATACATACCAGCCTCCCCCTCCACACTACTGATGTTATCCAAGGGAAAGGCAAAGGCCGGTACAGCTTAGCACCAGTGATGTCGCAACTCATTTCTACAGCTGAGTGAACTGGAGCAACGTTAAATAAAGTGTCTTGCTCAATAACACAACACGCAGCCCGGTCCGGAAATCGAACTCACGACCTCACGATCGTAAGCTCGACGCTCTAACCACTGAGCCATGCGCCTTCACTACAAGCTGCATAAACACGTGAATAGACGGGTTAAGAACAGAACTTCTACATAGCGCTCGACCGGTTAGAAATAGCAGGCAAATCTCCACCAAGTAACACCCTACCGTCTTTAAAAAGGTGGGTATATAGTTCAGTGTTATTTCCGATATATAAAAAAAAAGGCATGCTGCTTCCGGCTGATCAGAATCACTTAATATAAGAAATTCATTTCATATTAAGGAGGGTATTGAACTCCCGCTGATTTTACTAATTATGAAATCTATTGGGAAGCATGCAACTGTAACGTAAAATACATCTATCGCCATTTATCACAGGAGTTTGGTTCCAGAACAACACAGTGATAAATGAATGGGTTAAAGGAATCATTTCCATGTTGTTAGTAAATAGAATGAATGGTAGATTCTTATTTCTTTATTGCCAACAAAGGGCTAAACATAGAGGGGGACAAACAAGTACAGACAAAGGGATTAAGTCGATTACATCGACCCCAGTGCGTAACTGGTACTTAATTTATCGACCCCGAAAGGATGAAAGGCATAGTCGACATCGGCGGAATTTGAACTCAGAACGTAGCGACAGATGAAATACCTATTTCTTTATTACCCACAAGGGTCTAAACATAGAGGGGACAAACAAGGACAGACAGGTATTAAGTCGATTACATCGACCCCAGTGCGTAACTGGTACTTAATTTATCGACCCCGAAAGGATGAAAGGCAAAGTCGACCTTGGCGGAATTTGAACTCACAACGTAACGGCAAACGAAATACCGCTAAGCATTTCGCCCGGCATGCTAACGTTTCTGCCAGCTCGTCGCCCTAAAATGGAATGAATGGTAGATTCATTGACATCAAACTCGCGATACATCGTCACGTATTTTCTTGATCATTTCTACCTTTTCCTCTAAAGAGTACACTCGTCTCCATCGTCTGTTTGGATCAGATGCCTTCGTATTTTTCTGTTCACTGGTCTCGCGTTGATGGGTACAATTATGTAAATCCGTATAAAAAATACAAACATGCAGCACGGTCATGTAAACATAAACGGTAGTCAATACATTCTGGGTAGCTGAGCATTGGTGGGGTGGATGTTTGGGTATGTTTTTGCGATACAAACAGAACCTTCAACAGATCGCTAGACTGTGTCATCACAGGTCAGTGTGTGACAAGCGTAATACGATTAACAATTGAGCAAACCGTGTTATATTGGATCAGTGAAGAATGAATCAGTGATAAACGAGGTTACGTGTACTGATCTGAATTCAAACGTGGATTTGAAGCCGTCAATAAATGCTAACCATAAATTCGTAAATAATTGTAATTATTTTCCTTCTCCACCGAAGTTACAAACGATAAATAAATTCAACCATTTATTTATCTGCTTCCAAAAAATAAACTGATTTAATGAAATATAACCAAATACCTGAAATGAAATACCAAATGAACCAGAGTAATATTAAATGCCTTCAATTAATCAAATTTCTTCAAAGAATTTTTATTTCGGATTGGCAGTAGTGGGGATAGTATTAATCTCAGTAATTCTGTTGTAATCCTATAAAAGCACTAAGAATCAACATGGCCCCCCACGACTTCGGTGAGTTATAACTACTTATAATAATCGTATATAAAAAAATGATGGATTTTTTAATTCTTTTTCTTGTTTCAGTGATTTGATTGCGGCCACGCTGGAGCACCACCTTAAAAGGTTTTTAAGTCAAAGAAATTGACCCCAGGACTTATTCTTTGTAAGCCTAGTACTTATTCTACTGTTCTCTTTTGCCGAACCGCTAAGTTACGCGGACGTAAACACACCAACACCGGTTGTCAAGCGATGGTGGGAGGACAAACATAGACACACACACACACGTATGTATGTATGTATGTATGTATGTATGTATGTATGTATGTATGTATACCGCAGCCGCATAAATGAAACAAGTAAAGGAGTATATATATATGACGGGCTTCTTTCAGTTTCCGTCTGCCAAATCCACTCACAAGGCTTTAGGCGGCCTGAAGCCATAGTAGAAGACACTTGCCCAAGATGCTACTCAGTGGAACTAAACCTGGAACCATGTGGTTTGTACCAAAGAATATGGAATCTGAAGTATCTCAGCCATAAATACAAGGCAGAAATAGTAACTGGATACAAAACGTTGTCAATTCTACAGGCGATTCAGTAAATGTTAGTGCATCTACATGCAATT
>NC_043003.1:58765805-58775805 GCF_006345805.1 Octopus sinensis | reverse complement strand
ATATGTATGTACCATATATATTCACATGAATTTACATTCAAATAGGAATTTATATGCTTTTAGCAATACAGGCATACCTACATATATGATTGTAATAATTTGTTAATTTTTTTTTTTTCCTTTTTCCTTCATCGCCTTTTTTTTTCTTTCTTTCTATATTCACTTCATCTAGAAACTAATCTCATATGATACAGAAAAATTAAGGCCTAAGAGGGATGGCATTATTGCTTATTTGTACGGTCACTTGGTTGATTAAGTTTTTACATAACAAGATGATTGTGTACTTGATTTCATGACTGATTAGCAAATTAAAATGTTGCAATGGTTTGCTTCAGTGATTATATAAATATAATGATGATGGTAACGACGACGACGATGACGATGGTGATATCAGTAATAGTAACAACAGTCATAGTAGTAGTGGTATTGATGACACTGGCATATCCATTTATTTTGAGGTTAAAAAGGTATGCAAAAATCACTAAAGTGGAAAAAAAGGAAAGTATTCCTTATTGCTATGGTATTTGAACGTCACAGCCCAGCCGACGTGATGGCGGTGTTTCAAGCTATAACTCGAAGTAGCCGGCGGTTCGCATTTCGCCTCTCACCGTCTCTGTTTTAGCGGTTCATGCCTATGCCTGAAACACTAGGCTGGTGATATCAAATGAAGACAAGACGGCGAGCTGGCAGAAACGTTAGCACGTCGGGCGAAATGCTTAGCGGTATTTCGTCTGCCGCTACGTTCTGAGATCAAATTCCGCCGAGGTCGACTTTGCCTTTCATCCTTTCGGAGTCGATTAAATAAGTACCAGTTACGCACTGGGGTCGATGTAATCGACTTAATACCTTTGTCTGTCCTTGTTTGTCCCCTCTGTGTTTAGCCCCTTGTGGGTAATAAAGAAATAGGTATT
Source organism: Octopus sinensis (assembly GCF_006345805.1). Classification (NCBI taxonomy): domain Eukaryota; kingdom Metazoa; phylum Mollusca; class Cephalopoda; order Octopoda; family Octopodidae; genus Octopus; species Octopus sinensis. Next base: position 58,774,894 of record NC_043003.1, on the reverse strand, counting down.
TCGTCTGCCGCTACGTTCTGAGATCAAATTCCGCCGGGGTCGACTTTGCCTTTCATCCTTTCGGGGTCGATTAAATAAGTACCAGTTACGCACTGGGGTCGATGTAATCAACTTAATCCGTTTGTCTGTCCTTGTTTGTCCCCTCTATGTTTAGCCCCTTGTGGGTAATAAAAAAATAGATATCAAATGAAGAGTTAAACACTAATGATATGCAAATTAGTAGATCCAGTTCACTGTAGTTACTAGATTTCACATGTATATAAACAGAATGATGATCTGTTTCTGTGGGATTGATCACGGGATGTAGACTCTTCTGATGAGACTCCAATAAGGATCGAAACCTACCTAGGTTTGCATAAATTTGTTCGTGCCACCTGTCTGTATGCAGGCACCATGGTGTGGTCTCATGCTCCAGATTTTCGCTGTGACCAACAACAGATCTCACTAATTATTTCGTTGTCTTGAAATACATATGTGTCTGTATGTATGCTTGTACACAAACGCGTATACACACACACACACCTGTGTGTGTGTGTGTGTTGAACGATGAAAATAAGTGCTCAACACTGCATTGGTGGATAGAATTTCTTTATGTGTGTGTTAAGGTTACCATTGGTTTCATGTTAAAGAAAATAGAAAAAATATAAACTTTAAAATATATAATATTTTATAAAATAAAAAATATAAATGTAAACTCGTTGCCTGTATATTCTAATTTTTCTAAACACTTTGAGAGGCTTCCAAATATGAAAGCCTATTTGGAAGCCGCTTAATGTATTTTAATGTACACGATATTTTTATGTGAATAATATATAGTCTATTGACTAATTTTTTGTGCTAAGCCACTGGTAATAATAATTTCTATAATTCTTATTACCCTAAAATTATTTATTATGTTTAAATATTTTTTGATAAATTTGTTCGAAGTTTTACCGGCATCCTCTCTGTCGCCGGAAATAAACTGCATCTGCGCAGTGGATTTGAAAGGTTAGAATATACAGGCAACGAGTTAACATGCGGATCTCGTTGCGTGTATATTTAAAATCTAAAGGCTACCTACTGATGAAGACTGGCCTCAGTAAATATTTTTTTTAATGAAATTAGTCAGAAACCATGGTCTAGGAACTAAATTAGATGGTAAATGTTTTTAATTTTCATTCCTTTCGAGAATTTATTCCTAATTAGTGGTTTGAGTTTTCTACTGCTCTTTCTAGCACAAGGCTTTCTTATTTGGAAGCCTCTTAATGTGTTTTATTGTACACGATATTTTTATGTGAATAATATATAGTCTATTGACTAATTTTTTGTGCTAAGCCACTGGTAATAATAATTTCTATAATTCTTATTACCCTAAAATTATTTATGTTTATATATATATATACACGATCAACGGAACAGCTTGCTCGTGAAATTAACGTGCAAGTGGCTGAGTACTCCACAGACACGTGTACCCTTAACGTAGTTCTCAGAGAGATTCAGCGTGACACAGAGTGTGACAAAGCTGGCCCTTTAAAATACAAGCAATACTTTGCCAGCTGAATGAACTGGAACAACGGGAAATAAAGTGTCTTGCTCAAGGACACAACACGTCGCCGGGAATTGAACTCACGGCCTGACGATCGTGAGCCGAATGCCCTAACCACTAAGCCACGCACCTTTAACATTCTATCTATCTATCTATAGATGTATGTTTGAAAAATTGCTAAGATTATGAAACCAATGGTAACTTTAACACACAAATAAAAAAATTCATTCTTATATGTATGTTTGCTTGTATGTATGTATATATGTATGTATGCGTGTATGTATGTATGTATGTATGTATGTATGTATGTATGTATGTATATGTATGTATGTATGTATGTATGTATGCGTGTATGTATGTATGTATGTATGTATGTATGTATGTATATGTTTTTCTCTTTTTAATTTGGAGTAAATTTTGACCGGCCACCTACTTTGTAAAAAGATCGTGAATGAAAGCATCTTGCTTTAACCATCATTCTTTAAAATCTTGAGAAGGTCTTGCATAGTTTTTATAGTTCCAGGTATCGTTCTCATTTGTAGTGTATGAATTATGGATTTGCGTTCTTCCCTACCTCCACCCCCAAGATCCCAAGTTCAACCATACTTAGCGTCAGACGATTTTGTTTGTATCATGTTGCTCCAATAATAATAGGTTTCAAACTGAAAGTCTATCTTGGGTACTGGATTTGAAAACTCCTTGACAATAGTCCATAGATGTCCTGTTTCTCTCGTATTTTTCTAACCACATTGGCGTCCAGAAGACAACTGTATGGATGGATGGATGGATGGATGGATGGATCTTTTCTTTCTGTCATTTGACTGCGGCCACGATGGAACACCACCTTAAAGGGGTTTTTTTTTTAGTCGAAGAAACCAACACCAGAACATATTCTTTTTAAGCCTAGTACTTATTCTACCGGTCTCTTTTGCCGAACCGCTAAGTTACGGAGACGCAAGCACACAAACATCGGTTGTCAAGTGATGGTGAGAGGACAAACATAGACACAAAGATACACATAAATATATATATAAACGGGATATATTTTCCATGACAAAACACAATGAGTAGCTTCTACACCAGTTCATCCGTGCCTCAACAATATTCGGACTGGTGATAACATTGCAATTTTACGTATCACTGCTTAGTGCTCCCCCTCTGTACTTTACTTCCGATGAGCCGCCGCACAGCGCTGCCAGTCGCCGTATGGTAACTGGAAAAGCGTAAGAGAATGTCTCTTCAATCAGTTTACAGCGCCACCTGCCTGGTGTCCGTGACCAAAGAGGAGATAACTACTCCGAAATGCTTGCGTCTCACGGTCTCAATAAACGGTGATGGGTAGACACCATTTGTCAACAAACGGGATATATTTCCTGTGACAAAACGCAGTGAGTAGCTTGTTCGCCGTTTCAAACGTGCTTCAAGCATATTCGGACTGATAATATCATTACAATATTTAAATATCGAAGAATGAGAATGAGTGTTCAACACCATATTGATGGATAAAGACTTTATTTGTAGTTTAAGGCTACCGTTAGTTTCATGCTAATATACATATTAAATTACGAATTAAAAGCAGCTCTAGTAATGTAGACATTATCTGTTGCATATACATAATGTATGTGTTTAGGCGGGACAACTCTTTTTGCTTATAAGTCACAGACCAGCAATTCATTTCATTTCCAGGTCATCCGATTACATGGTATTAATAAGCCACAATAATGACAAAATATCGGTATCCACCATTCTCGATCACTTTGGAGTGAGTTTTCATGCCTGATCTAGGACCTTCGATGTTCTTCAATACTCAGCGTTGTGTAGGGAACTTGCCTCGGACGTTATCCTTGGACGTACACCAAATGGGCGATTAAACGAAACATATGCAATGCACTATGTATATGAGACGGATAATGTGTATGTGTATGTGTGTGTATGTGTGTGTGTGTGTGTGTGTGTGTGTGTGTGTGTGTGTGTGTGTGTGTGTGTGTGTGTGTGTGTGTGTGCGCGTGTGCGTGCGCGCTTGCGTATAATGCTTGCTGGAGAGTAGGCGCCGCTAAAGAAACCCAAGGACCAGACGTTGATGTTAAACTGGGTGACAGATTAAGTCTACCACCCAAATATGCCACAGTAGAATTTGAACTCAGAACGCAAAGATCTGTAACAATTATTGCTCTAATGTTCTAGACGTCTAGTTTGCTTATTGATCCCAAAAGCCTCAAAGCAAAGTTGACTGCGGCTGGATTTGAAATGTGAACATAGAGAGCCAGAATAATAAAACCAGGCCCTTTCGTCCGAACGCTCGGTTGACTCTGCACTAACTATTATAAATGCATAGAGACGAAATAGCATCTAATTAACTGGCAAACTTTTATCCGCGACCATTCTGTGTCTCTAGCACACCGTTGCATTCTATCCTTCGTTGTCTCTTCAAGGAACTAAGAAGTGTTGCATCTAACCTTGATCAAGGAGGAATGGAAGTGAATTCCAAAACGGGTACTTTACCCTACCGTGTAAACGGGTTTTCGAATGGACTGGTTACAGTACCCAAGATGTCTTGGTTCTTAACCATGCAGGAAGATTACAATGAAGAAAGTAGAGCAGAATGTGGCAGCAGTGGAGTACCCAGGAGTCATGGCGGCCTGGCCCCCTTAGAGCGTAAGAAATTAAGGAACAAAACCCTTGCATGGAGTGGTGGGGGTGGGGCGTCTTCTCTGAAGACCTTCTACTGTTCAGCTCTCCCTAGAATTTCTTACTAACTTTAATAACTCCTGCTCTTCCAGAATAACTACGTAACTCTCTCACTTATCATTTTATTATCGATACCTTCTCAACTCTCAGTCCGACTCCCTTTCAGCCCTAGTGTGGCAAGCCCACAATCTTTCAGCACTCAGTGTCTCAGTTCTCCTTTGTCTCTTCCCTAAATGTTTCAGCCTTGTTGCATATCGGCCTTCAATCTCTCAGCCATACAGTTTTCAAGAGTAAAATATTAAAAAAAAACAGCTCAAAGCTGATCTTTTACTCTTGAAACCTGCAATAATCTACAGCTTCCTCGCTGCCCACGATTTCCCTACAGGCATAAATCCACAGAAGAGAAAACAGAATATCAAGTACTTGAAATTCACCAATCTAGGAAGGCCTTCAAAAGCTATAAGCACTGCTACTTCTATTCAGACTAAATAATTTCTAAAAAAAAAAAATAAAAAAAACTTACATGAAAACAAGAAAAGAATTTAGTAGGGAAACCTATTGAAGTTTCACAATATTTCTTCTGGTTAAAACAGTTAAAGTAGTTTCTTGAAATCGTCCGTTTCTATAACTGTATTTCATTTCCATTTAATAGTTTAGAGTAGCAGTATCTTTAAACATTGTTTAAAATAGATGCTTTAGCATCACATTAAAACTAAATTTTGCCTGGAAAATATCTCTTTCTGTATAGAAGACAATCCTTTTCAAAATTTTTATTCCTGGTAGCAAGAATTATATTTCCTCAACTTTGAAAAATCTGAAGAAAATGTTCCCTTTTGATGACATTCACTATTACAATTTCCATTTTATGCTTGTGGCAATAAGAAGGAAAGAATTTCATAAATTTCATTCTTTTCGTGCATTTTTTTTTTTTAGTGAAAATTTCTCTTTATTTATTTTTTTTTTTGCATTGTTTTAGCAAACAAAATAATATTTTTAAAAAGAGATTGAGGGAGAGAAAGAGAAAGAGAAAGAGAGAGAGAGATGTATCCGGTCTTTCAAACAAGAATATTACTGTTGTTGCTGCTTGTGCCTATAGAAGAAAGGATGATTATTATCACTGTTATTATTATTATATATTCTATTATTATTATTATTAATATTATTATATTATTATTATATTATTATCACTATTTTATTATTATTATCATTATTATATTATTATTGTTATTATTATATTATTATTATTTTATTATTATATTATTATTATCACTATTATTATTATTATTATTATTATCACTATCATTAATTATTATTATTATCACTATATTATTATTATTATTATTATTATTATTATTATTATTATTATGATCACTATTATTATTATTATTATTATCATCTATTATTATTATTATATTATTATTATATTATTATTATTATTATCATATTATTATTATTATCACTATTATTTTTATTATTATTATTATTATTATTATTATTATTTTATTATTATTATTATTAAATTATCACTACATTATTATTATTAATTATTATTATTATTATCACTATCATTATATTATTATTTTATTATTATTATCACTATTTGATTATTATTAATTATTATTATTATTATTATTATTATTATTTGACTCCCCTACATTGTGGATTAATAACGGATGAGACTACATCAAAAAAGACCTTTTTAAGGAGAATCTCTAAATAGGGTGACTTATTTATTTGTAGGCATTAATCCTTCCCTGTTCGGGTAAAAACAAAAAGACAAATTATTTACTTTTTATGTCACTCATAAACAATTAGAAGGATGGGTGTTAAAAACAATCCCCTCCCAAAAAAAAAACAAGCACATTTTTACACGTAGAAGAGAGTAAAAATCCAGTTTGTCAACAAAAGGTATTTCACAAGAAACAAATAATGGTTTTCTGACAGAAAATAACATAATTTTAAGCAATTTAAATAACTCGTAAATTTATAACAATTGCAGTAACAACACAAAATTCGTTTCGCCAGGCAACAGAATGAAAAGAAAACTCTAACTAAGGAATAGGTAAAGCGTTTCCGGCCTCTTTTTTTCTCTGAGGTTACCTCAAATAAATGATCTAGCGAAGAAAAATCTATATCATTACTACTCAAGGAGGTGGTCCACGGAGCGGTGCCGGTCCGCGAGCCATCAGCTGCCGGTACGCGGTGAGATTCCAGAAAAGAAAGAAATATTATAAAATGCTTATGTAATATTGTATTATTTGTTTACAAAATAAATATAAGATAAAAAAATTGTCAACTTTTATTGTATTCATTATATATATTGTTTCCTGTATAAATTAACATTACTAAGAAATATTACATGTCCCTGGCACATTGGAAAAAAAACTACCGGTACGCCACATCAGATAGCTTGAGAAGCACTGGTCTATATCATTGATTCTCAACCATTTTTCTTTGATCCCTGTTTGACTTGCGAGGACCCTCTTAGCCATCTGATGTGTAAAAAACTCCAATTATATTTTTATCTATATTATTTACATTGCTTACATTTGATGGATATTTGTCCTCATCTTGTTTGCTGTTAACACAACGTTTTAGCTAATATACCCTCCAGCCTTCATCAGGTGTCTTTGGGAAATTTTGAACTTGGGTTCTCATTCCTAAGGTATTTTTCGATGTTGTTGGTTATTATTATTATTATTATTATTATTATTATTATTATTATTAAAATCACTGCTTGGAATCGAACACGGAATCGAACTCGGAATCTTGGGGTTAGTAGCCCGCGCTCTTAACCACTACGCCATATGCCCGAGTTCGATTCCAAGCAGTAGCCTGAATAATAATAATAATAATAATAATAATAATAATAATAATAATAATAACAACAACAACAACAACAACAACAACAACAAAAACAACATCGAAAAATACCTTAGAAATGAGAACCCAGGTTCGAAATTTCCCCAAGACACCTGATGAAGGCTGGAGAGTATATCAGCCGAAACATACATACATACACACATATATGCACAAGACGAGGATAAATATCAGTCAAATGTAAATCATCTCTTAAATATAAAACTGTATATTATTATTATTAAATATTCTATTTTTTTATTCTTTTATCTGTTTCAGTCATTTGACTGCGGCTATGCTGGAGCACCGCCCCCGAAGAGTTTTAGTCGAGCAAATCGAACCCAGACTTATTTCTTAAGCCTAGTACTTATTTTATCGGTTTCTTTTACCGTACCATTAAGTTACAGGGACGTAAACACACCAACATCAGTTGTCAAGTGGTGATGGGGACAAACACAGACACAAAGACACACACACATATACATATATGTATGTATGTATGTATGTATGTATGTATGTATGTATGTATGTTATGTATGTATGTATCAGTTTCTGTCTACCTAATCCACTTACAAGGATTTGATCAGTCTGAGGCTATAGTAGAAGGTACTTGCCCAAAGCGCCACGCAGTGGGGCTGAACCCAGAACCATGTGGATGAGAAGAAAGATTCTTACCACACAGCCACGTCTACGCCTATTATTAGGAACTGTATGAAAAAATTGTTAAAATATTTTGTGTACCGTAGAAGTATAAGAAATTTATTGAAAATAAATTTTAACCACAAAATCTGATATGGACACCCTCAAGGGTCATGTGGACCCTGATTGAGGACCATTGGTCGATAAGGTAAAATGTATCCATACCTCAGTCCCATTGCGACATTGAGAAAGATAAAATAACTTATCTCTGCATCTTGGAAACCTCAGACTTTCTATGTTTTAAAAAGATTAATTGCAAGCACCCATACATGTCTCGAAAGAGGAGCATTCAATGAAAACTGGTGATGAGAGTAGATTTAGTAACTCATTGCGAGTGATAACACAACAACAACAACAACAGCAGCAGCAGCAGCAGTGACAACACACATACTCATAACCGAATGTAAGTTTCCCAAATCGAAGTAGTTCGGTAAAAAAAAAATGCCTAAACCAGAGAAATTCTGAATATTGGCAGACTTTAGTCAGAGAAGTTTTGATAGAACAGTGTTACTTAGGAATATGTCGCCTTGCTCGGAGAACTTGTCTGTGAAAGCGCAAAGTAAACGCTAACAAACCTTGGTTTCACGAATGTAGGATAACGAAGGGGGGCTTTCTTCATGGCCACAAAGAACAAACCAAAGGGAGCTGTGACTGAAACGTGCACTGCTGAGACCCCCTTCGGTCATGACTGACAATGGGATTGCACCTAGGCACAAGTCCGGGCAAGGTTGCTTATGGAAGACCAGCAGTCGCCCATGCATACCGGCCTCCCTTCTCCACGCCCCCAATGTTATCCAAGGGAAAGGCTAAGGCCGAAACAGCTTGGCACCTGTGACGTCGCAACTCATTTCTACAGCTGAGTGAACTGGAGCAACGTGAAATAAAGTGTCTTGCTCAAGAACACAACATGCAACCCGGTCCGGGATTCGAACTCACAACCTCACGATCGTAAGCTCGACGCTCTAACCACTGAGCCATTCACCTTCACGAAATGTGCACTACCACTTTATTTATCTACCGTGTGGGAGGTGGGATTTACCTCAAGTATCCGGTGATACCTGGGTATTTATATATCAATGTAACATGAAACAAAGAAAAGATGTGATTCGAGAGAGAATAAACCGTTGCTAATTAAATTAACCGTTGCTAACGCGCAGAGTACTGCTTGTTGGTTTATTCATAGATAGAAAGACGGGAGGACGGGCGGACGGACAGACAGCAATATATATATATATATATTATATCTTATAATATATATCTATATATATATATATCTATATATATATATACATATATATAATATATAATATATATATAT
>NC_043003.1:58588305-58763305 GCF_006345805.1 Octopus sinensis | reverse complement strand
GACTGTAGGGAGAGTGAGAAACAGTTTTGATGCTCGTCTTTGTTAAGTAGTTGGTCGCCCGAATGGAATGGTGGCCTGGTGCATTGTCATGATGCAAGAACCACCGACCCCAATGGAAGAGCACTAACCTCTTGCGGCAAATTCGCTTCTTGACTTTCTGGCCAGAGAGGACCCGGTGGATGTAAGATGATGTCCTTGCTGTCGACAAGACGGCATTCACAGAACTGTTACTCAGAGTTTCACATTCTCGTTCGTCGGGTAGTTTTGATTAATACTGAGTTTTAGATTATAAACGAATAAACCTTTAATCAGATTTATTAATTTTAAAAAAAAAACGTAACGGCAAATATTTAGTAATGGGTGGACATTTAAATTAATAGAAACTGTCCGATGAGCGGGAACGTGAAAGTCTGAGCAACAGTTCTATGAATATTTTGCAGCTTTTATCATAAAGTACACACCACACACACATAGTCACACACATACACACACACAATCACACAATCACACACACACACAAATATACATTTATATATTCATATCACAGTATCTGTGATGTGCATTTATGCGTTTCACAGATATGTATGTATGCAGCTCATAAGATGCTGTTATGCACCGCTGGTCACAATGCGCTTCTAATTCAGTCTTGATTACTGCATTCTTTTCCATCTTGTTCAACATAAATTCAGAATGTCTGAGAGCTTCAACTCCTTACGATCGGACACCGCGTTGTGTTCTTGAGCAAGGCACTTTATTTCGCATTTAAGTACCATCCAATTGCTTGAGCCGCTTTCTCTTCCAGCGGCTGTCACATCCTGAGTGTGTTGCTGGGTGAGATAAAGGGAGAGGTGAGAGAGTTCTGCACACGACTACATAGGCACCTAAAATAATTAGCGAAAACATGGTACCTGTTACCAAGTCGTACGCGTTCACGAGTGGGGGATGGCATTTAAAAATGTTCCCATTGCTTAACTAAATCGTCTTCCCATCCAAGTGAACTTTTCTGATCTCTTGGATGTCATTAAGCAACTGCAAGGCCCCACCTGTAGTCTGTGAACCTTGTGGCTTGTCCAGCCCAGCGGAACTTGTGCATTTGGTACTCTGCAATCCCATCGTTCATTCCACTCCGTTTTCAAATTATCTCATTTCAAATGTATTCTTGTAATGACATTCCCAGCATGGACCCCTCCATGACCCTTTGCGTGATAGACAATCAATGTTCTATCCTTTTCGCAGAAGCTCACATACCCAATTTAACACAACTCATAAAACGAGCGAACGAGTGCAAGCTTCCTCTCTGTGGATCGCATTTGTTGATTACGAAAACGCCTCAGATAGCGTCGAGATGAATCCACTGTTGAAATCTCTAAAAATGCAAGGTGTCGCAGCACAATACAGCAAACTGCTTAGAGATGCGAATTCTGGATGCACAACAGATATACCTCAATGTATGTGTGTTGTGTATATGTATATATTATATATATATATATATATATATATATATATATATATATATCTTGTATGTTTCAGTCATTTGACTGTGGCCATGCTGGAGCACCGCTTTTAGTCGAGCAAATCGACCCAAGGGCTTATTCTTTGTAACCCAGTACTTATTCTATCGGTTCTTTCGCCGTACCGTTAAGTTACGGGGACGTTAACACACCAGCATCGGTTTTCAAGCGATGTTGGGGCGACAAACAAAGACACACACACGTACATTATATATATATATATATATATATATAGATAATATATATAATATATATATATATATATATATATATATATATATGACGGCCTTCTTTCAGTTTCCGTCTACCAAATCCACTCACAAGGCTTTGTCGCCCGAGGATATAGTAGAAGACACTTGCCCAAGGTGCCACGCAGTGGGACTGAACCCGGAACCATGTAGTTCGTAAGCAAGCTACTTACCACCTAGCCAATCCTACGCCTATAATATTAGGGAATATGATTCTAAACTTACAGGGAAAAATTCAATTTAGTAATACTAAATCAAATTTCACAATATATAATACATGTATATAAATTAGAGAAGAACCACCATGTAGTAATTCGATATAATGATATACTTAAATCATACCATATAGAAAGAATTTAAAGATACGATAAAACATTTACCTAGAACTAAATAAAATACGAAATAAATAGTATATATATATATATATATAATTAATTATAAGGGTGAGAGAATTAGATACTAATTTAATAGTATATCTATTCAACACCAAGTACTGGTTATTTAATATTTATAATAATTATAATATTTATACAAAAATAAATATAGAGAGTGGTCACTATATGGCTCACTCTAGCATAGTAAATCCAAAGGTTTCAACAACAAAAAACATGTTTTCCCGTACTGACTTTCTGGGAAACATGTATTTTGTGGTTGAAACCTTTGGATTCTATGCTAGAGTGAGCCACATAGTGACCACTCTCTTATATTTATTTTTGTATTATTTATATATATATATGTGTGTGTGTATATATTATGTATATATATATATATATATATATATATATATATATATAATATATATATATGTATATAATATATATATTATATATATATATATCTTATATATATATATTATATATATATATATATCTATATATATATATTATGCGTGCATATATATGTATTCTAAGTGGGGACATTTTTAAAAGCCATCCACACTCGTGAAAAGCGTACGACTTGGTCAGGTGTACCATGTTTTCGCTAATTTAGTTCCTATGTAGTAGTGTGCAGAACTCTCTCACCTCTCCCATCATTTCACCCAGCGTCACGTCCATCATGTGACACCCGCTGGAAGAGAGGATCCCGAGAGAGCGGCTCAAGTACTTGGATGATACTTTATTTTCATTTGAGTTAGAGCAGAACAACGTGAAATAAAATGCCTTGCTCAAGGACACAACGGTCGTGAGGAATTGAAACTCTCACGACATCCTGAATGTGAGTCGAACAGCTTAACGACTAGGCTATGTGCTTCACTACACTATATGCCATCCCTAAAATAACAGAAGAATATATAAAATAATGTAGTTTTAGATATACTATGCCTGAAAATAACACTGGATTATCACTGCAGCAATGAATTTGGTCGAAGATCCGCTCAACCTGGGCCTAAATACCATAACAGCCAGCCATGGTTGAATTCCAAAAGGTGCGTTTATAGGAAAAAATAAACAATTGAGCAAACAGTCCCGAGCTGATTCTAGTGATTTGGGTGGGCAAGACAAAGTAAGGGCGACGATGAAAGACATTGTGAGATCGTAGGGTATGCCTATACGCTGGAGGTACGCAATTTGCTTGACAAAAACCAATGTAGCAACAGTATAAAGACAAAAAGAGGGAATAGCGTGTATTTGGAATAAGTTGTCGTCGTCGTCATTGTTATTGCATAGACTCAGGAAAATCTTGTTCTAGAAGACTTATGATCATATGAAGTTCTTGTTATAATAATCCTGCATTGTTTTCAAGCGTACTGTTTTAAGGATCACATTATGCAATATGTTCTTCCATTCTTAAGATGGTAGTATGACTTGAAGGAGATTTGAATATTATTTATAGCATGCTGAGTGACTACGCAAAGGCTTCCTCTCTGGGTAGCCTGCTGGGGGGATGAACATTAGAGAAGATGGACATTAGTGTTTTTATTGTTCTTTTTTCTTTTTTAATATATGTCTGGCAGAGTCGGTAGCACGCCGGACGAAGTGCTTAGTGGTAGTTTTTCTGAATTTACGATCTGAGTTCAAATTCCGCCGAAATCAACTTTGCCTTACGTCCTAACGAGAGCGATAAAATGAAGCAGTAGCCAAGTACGAGGATCGACGCAATCGACTCGCCCTCTCCACCTGAAATGGCAGTCGTTGTACAAAAATTTGAAACCATTATACGGCCATATATGTATGTATTATACATACATACAATATATATATATAGATATAATATACATACATACATATATATATATATATATTATTATATATAATATACTATAGATATATATCTATTATATATATATATATTATATAGATATATTTATTTACTGTTTACCTATATAATCGCGGCTATATCCACAATGTCCTTATACGATAAGTATATTTTTTTCAAGCTTGCACGACTCTTAATCTGTCTCTTTTTCTCTCCTATCTCTCTATCCCTTATTCCACTTCCTTTCTTTATCTTCCATCCGCCCCCCCCTTCTAATTTCTCTATCTCTCTCACCTCCAGCCCCCTCGATCTGTCTTTTCTTCTCTCCTCGTCACACCTTCTCTCCCTTTTCTTGTCCCTTTTCCTGTCTTTTGTTCTCACGTGACAGCTAGCCGTGTTGAGCGCTCTTTTCGTTTTCAGCAGCCTCAGAAGCAACAATATTGTTCGTCTCCCCGTGGGCTCTTAGGCACAACTCACAAGCCAGCCACATACTCAAATCGTCCTGTCGAAAGACCCTTGTCCTAGTCCTGGTTTGTTTTGTTGTTTATTTTTTATTTTTACCGTTATTGTTTACGTTTTTGTATTCTTTATTGTGTCACATTATGTATTTTTGTTTGTGTACTCGATCGTTTCCGTCTTTCGTTGTATACATTCGAAGCTTTCTTCCAGGGGATCTATATGGATATAGATTTCCTTGGCGGGCTGGCCATATCGGAGCAATCTCAAGATTATAGCCGAAATTGCTAAGATGATCTGGTTCTGATGATACTGAGGATCGAATGTCCCGTCCTGTGGTTCTTGTGTCGTCTCTTGGTGTTTCATGTTCTTGTCCATGTCTGTAATTATTATAGTTTACCTATATATATATATATATATATATATATAATATATTAATATATGTATATGGCAAATGAAAGACGGAAGATGGAATATACAAGAATTTATTATAAATCACGACAATTGTTTCGACACATCTAGCATCTATCCCTCATAGGTGGGACATTCAACAACTAGTTCAGGAGCATCCACCAGTGCAGTTGTATCTCGCCGGGTGATAAATAGACACAACTCGTTAAAATAACAGTTTCGCAAAACTTTTCGTTTTGTAGAAACGTCTGGCTGTTTTTCTTTCTACAAAAGGAGAGGTTACATTGCAGAACTGTTATTTTAACGAGTTGTAACTATTTATCACCTGACGAGGTACATCTGCACCACTGGATGTTCCTGAACCAAGTGTTGAGTATCCAATATCTCACTCATGAAGGATCGATGCTAGATGGGTCGAAGCAATTGTCGTGATTAAAAATAAATTCTCGAATATTCCATCTTCCGTCTCTCACTTGCCATATACATAACGATCACTGTGAAAGTGACCGTGCTTTACTAGTAAGCTACCAGGTGTAAACCATTCGTTTTATTATCCAATATATGTGTGTGTGTGTGTGTGTGTGTGGTGTGTGTGTGTGTGTGTGTGTGTGTGTGTGTGTGTGTGTGTGTGTGTGTATGCATGTATGTATGTACCATCCAATGTGCTAAGCAATGTAAAAATACCTAAAGCTAATATACGTGTATGTATGTGTGACTGTGTGCATATATATATTGTAAGCCTATATATGTATATATATGAATGTATGTATGTACATATTACGTATATATGAATAAATAGATCGGTAGTCACATAGATACATAGATAAATTTGATGGAACGAACATATGAACTTATATGTATGTGTGTGTGTGTGTGTTTGTATGTATTATGTATATGGTATATATATATAGGTATATATTATGTATATGGGTATATATATATATATATATATATATATATATATATATATATATATATATATATATATATATATATATATATCTTTTATTTGTTTCAGTTGTATGACTGCGGCCATGCGGGAGCACCGCCTTTAGTCAAACAAATTGACCTCGAACTTATTCTTTGTAAGCCTAGTACTTATCCTGTCGGTCTCGTTTGCCATATGTATGTAGATAGATAGATAGATAGATAGATAGATAGATAGATAGATAGATAGATAGATAGATAGATAGATAGATAGATAGATAGATAGATAGATATAGAGAGAGAGAGATAGATAGATAGATAGATAGATAGATAGATAGATAGATAGATAGATAGAGATAGATAGATAGATAGATAGATAGATAGACTACATACATACATACATACATAGAAGAGAGAGAGAGAGACGAGAGAAGAGAGAGATAGATAGATACATACATACATACATACATACATACATACATACATACATAATATTTTCCTCAAGTTTCAGCTCAGAGCTGCGGCTATGCTGATGCATACATACATACATACATACATACATACATACATACATACATACATACATACAACAATACATACATATATACATACTTACATATATATATATATATAATATATATATAGGGGAAATAGAATACCCGTATGAGTACGTATGTATGTATGTACGTATGTATGTATGTATAACATACTATAACGAAAAAAATTGTCGTGAAAATTCAACTAAATATTTTCCTTTAACAAATATAATAGATCTTGGGCAAATTATTTAACATACGCTTCCTTTTTTAAGATGATTGTGTTTAGTTTGAGGGATAATTCCTAGCAACTGAACAACCGTGAAAATATTCCCGTGATGGCTCTTATAGCCGTCAGTGTGACAAAACTGCTGTAGCAAGTTTCAGACAATATAATGAGGAGTTCTCTCCCTTGAACGAGGTGTCTATTTGCTGTCAGAAATGTGATTTTTCTGTCAAGTTAAAAGTCAAGGACCTAGGCTTCTGTTCAAGCTATTTTTGACCTGCATGAACGCCATAAATTCTATTGAAACCGTGAATGAAATTTAGTAATTTAGCTTTTTGAAAAATAAAAGTATATATTATCTTTTTTATGCATTGCATAAGAGTTATATCTCTCGTGTTTGTACCACCGAATCTCTCTCTATATATATAAAACTGAGAATGTGTGTCTGTCTGTCTGTCTGTCTGTGTGAATCCCTAAAACTTGAGAACTACACAACCAATTTTATTTAAATTTTACACATGCCTTACTTAGGGTCCATGTAGTGTCATGGGCAAAAAAACTTCTAACTTCTTACCTAGGGCGAGCCCACAACAATATCATATCTTTTCTACTATTTGAGTATTACGTGTTAAAAGTGAAACAAAAACATCTCTCTATTGTAATGTCAGATACTTTCACTTTAATACTGAAACTATTAAAGTCAAACTATTATATAAGAGGGATGAACCATTAACAGTGGACATCCATTTTGATAGAAGAAGATCCGCTATGGTCTTGTATGCTACACCACTGGTTTTCAATTCATATTAATCAAATTAATATTCAATTTCTCAACCTTATTATTTTAAATTTAATTTTTAACCCAGGACCATGTGTTTTGGAACGAAGTTTGTTACCACACAGCCACACCTGCACCTATGTATGTGTGTGTGTGTATGTGTGTATAGCTGTATATGTGTACATTTATTTCTATACATATATATTTCTTTATTGCCCACAAGGGGCTAAACATAGTGGGGACAAACAAGGACAGACAACCGGATTAAGTCGATTACATCGACCCCCCCCCAGTGCGAAACTGGTACTTTATTTATCGACCCCGAAAGGATGAAAGGTAAAGTCGACCTCGGCGGAATTTGAACTCAGAACGTAACGACAGACGAAATACCGCTAAGCATTTCGCCCGGCGCGCTAACGAGTCTGCCAGCACGCCGCCTTGTATTATTTCTATACATATATTATTTCTATACATATAGATGTATATGTATACATGTATATGTGTAGATGTATATATATATATAGATGTACATGTAATATATACACATATATATTCACATAAATACATGCATACATATATACACACATACACACACACACACACACACCACACACACACACACACACACACACACACATACACACACAGGTGCAGGTGTAGCTGTGTGGTAACAAACTTCGTTCCAAAACACATGGTCCTCAGTTCAGTCCCACTGTGTGGTAACTTGGCATGTGTCTTCTGCTATAGCCTCAGACCAACCAAAGCCTTGTCAGTGGATTTTGTAGACAGAAATTGAAAGAAATCAATCGTAAATATATGTATATATATATGTAAGTCTGTTGTGTGTTTTGTGTTTCTCCCTCACCACTGCCTCACAACTGGTATTCGTTTATTTACAATCCCCATAACTTACTGGTTTCACAAGAGACTGATAGAATAAGTACCAGGCTTATCAAAATAAAAAAACCCACTAGGCAGTATCTCATACTTTTGTTTGCCCACACAATTTGTCTGTGTGTGTGTGTATGTGTACATACATACATAAATACATATATATATATATATAATATATATATCGTAGACAGAAGCTTAAAGAAATCAATCGTATTATATGTATGTATATATTTAAGTGTATGTGTGTGACTTTGTTTCTGTGTTTCACCCTCATCACTGCTTCAACAACTGCTGTTCGTTTATTTACATCCCCATAACTTACTGGTTTCACAAGAAGAAACTAATAGAATAAGTACCAGAGGCTTATCAACATAAAAAGCACTACGCTTGTCTCATATTTTTTTTGCCCACTCAGTTGTATCTATCAATTTATCTTTGTATGTATATATATATAATACACGCGCACACACACACACACACACAACACACACCACACACACACACACACACACACACACATACACACACAGGTGCAGGTGTAGCTGTGTGGTAACAAACTTCGTTCCAAAACACATGGTCCTCAGTTCAGTCCCACTGTGTGGTAACTTGGCATGTGTCTTCTGCTATAGCCTCAGACCAACCAAAGCCTTGTCAGTGGATTTTGTAGACAGAAATTGAAAGAAATCAATCGTAAATATATGTATATATATATGTAAGTCTGTGTGTGTGTTTTGTGTTTCTCCCTCACCACTGCCTCACAACTGGTATTCGTTTATTTACATCCCCATAACTTACTGGTTTCACAAGAGACTGATAGAATAAGTACCAGGCTTATCAAAATAAAAAAACCCACTAGGCAGTATCTCATACTTTTGTTTGCCCACACAATTTGTCTGTGTGTGTGTGTATGTGTACATACATACATAAATACATATATATAGTATTATATAATTAGATATATATATATATATATATATATTATATATATATATATATATATATCGTAGACAGAAGCTTAAAGAAATCAATCGTATATATATGTATGTATATATTTAAGTGTATGTGTGTGACTGTTTCTGTGTTTCACCCTCATCACTGCTTCACAACTGCTGTTCGTTTATTTACATCCCCATAACTTACTGGTTTCACAAGAAGAAACTAATAGAATAAGTACCAGGCTTATCAACATAAAAAGCACTACGCTGTGTCTCATATTTTTGTTTGCCCACTCAGTTGTATCTATCAATTTATCTTTGTATGTATATATATATAATACACGCGCACACACACACACACACACAACACACACACACACACACGTATATATATATATATATATATTTATACAATACATATATGTATATGTGTACATTCATATTTATTATATCAAAGACAATGTCTTTATGTATTCGTGTATTACTTATACATTCGAAAACTGCTGCACCGATCATAATGAAATTTGGAACACAAAATCGAAGCCCAGGGAGAAGGGTAATGCTGTGTGTTTCATACAATTTCATGGACCAAAATTTCTGAATGGATCCTTATGATATTTGTAACTTAGATTCAATGCATAAGGGCGGGTATAATGCAATATGTTTGGTTTCAATTTCGGATGGCTTAAAAGGGGCAGAACCCCCCATGAAAATACATAAATTTTCGATGTTGATGAAATTTCAACCATGGGTAATTGACACACATCAAGAAGTATTCTCAAAGTTTCCACTTCACATAAGGATTCTAAGACACCCTAATGGGGGCCTTAACTCCCAAATTTAGTCAAAAGTACTGAATGGATCTTTACGAAATTTGGAAATTATACTCTATGCATAAGGGCCACAACCCCCATGACAATTCATATATTTTTGCTGTTGATGAAATTTCAACCATAGATATTAGATACAAATAAAGTAATATTTATAAAAATTCATCTTCTTACAAGTTAGAAAGACCCCTTCATGGGGACTTAACACCCACAATTTTGACATTTTATCTAAGCAAAGACGAATTGTTATACTCTTGGAAGCTGTGGGGTCATCCGAGCATAGAAGATGAGCATTATTTGTAGTTCAATGGTGAAACAGTGTAAGAGTTTGCTTTGACATACACTTAAATTGTGATTTCTGCAATGTGCTACATAAATTGTCAAGTAAATGATTCAGTTGCAAAGTGTTGAGTAAAGTTATTTGATTGCAGATCTCCTTTCAGTCTTTTTATTATCACTGGGTCACACATAGACCCCACATGGTAACATTGATTTTAAAGCCTTCCCAGATGAGTGACTGGTTATTCAGAGACATTTATAGATTGTATATTTATTCTGTCCAGTTACGTATCAGTATAATGGTCATTTGCAAACTCCGACTTTTATTTCTCCTTAGCCTTCACGTCACACAGTTGTTAATGTTTATTTCAGTTGGGTCACGCCCTTCCAATTGTTATAGATTCGTAATGCATCTTACGGCTGTGCCTGTCACCTGGATGATGGGAAATACTACATTGGGAGTGGTAACGTCTAGGGTATTGTAGCTGACTGCTTTTCGTGATCATTCGTCTTTTGGTTTCCTGTAGCTTTGCTCTCTTTTACAAACCCAGTGAACATATATTTCCTATTTCAAAGAAATTCAAACAATAGATTTAAGACCCAAGTAAAAAAGAGTCTCAATAATTCAACTTCTCTGGTTGACATTAAGATGCGCACCCCCAACGTCTCACATTTTAGAGCTCCATAATCTCCATTTTTCAGTAGCAAAATCCTTTTAACAGGTGCTATAAGACTGGACTTTTGGAATATGCGCATAAAAATCAGCACAATTACAATTTTGTTTGGGTCTGTAAAGAGGGAAATAACCCTCATCTGCAATTTTGATGAAATTCGAAACATACGTATTCCAGTTCATTACAGAAAATATAACAGAAAAGTCTAATTCCTCAATTGTATGTAACTCGGGCAACGCCGGTTAATCTGCTAGTGCCTTATATTACCTTTTATATTTGCATTCATATACATATCTGTACACGCAGATGTATACTTGTATACGTATATGTATATATATATATATGTGTGTGTGTGTGTGTGCGTGTATTTACATGCATGTATATATGTGCATATATATATATACATATATATCTATATATGTAAAACTGAGAATGTGAGTCTGTCTGTCTGTCAGCGTGAATCCCTAAAACTTCAGAACTACACAACCGATTTCATTCAAATTTTACACATGCCTTCCTTAGGGTCCAGGGAGTGTCATGGGCTAAACTCTGGGCACCATTGGGCTCACTGCCAACAGCCCAGCAGTGAGCGCTACGGCGACCAGAGCTCGCTCTGGGCACAGCTTAGCTTAGCTTAGCTTAGCTTAGCTTAGCCACTACAATCCATACACAGCTAACACTGGTTAACATGCACAACTGAATGATTTACAAAACCGGTGGAACGTGAAAGGCATTCGAGCGAGGTCGTTGCCAGTGCCGCTGGACTGGCTCCTGTGCAGGTGGCACGTAAAAAACACCACTTGAACGTGGCCGTTGCCAGTACTGCCTGACTGGCCCTCGTACCGGTGGCACATAAAAGCACCCACTACACTCTCGGAGTGTTTGGCATTAGGAATAGCATCCAGCTGTAGAAACTCTACCAGATCAGATTGGAGCCTGGTGCAGCTATATGGGTCGCAGCCTTAGTCAAATCGTCCAGCCCATGCTACCATGGAAAGTGGACGTTAGATGATGATGATGATGGTGATGATGATGATGATGATGAAGGCGGTGAGCTGGCTGAAACGTTAGCACGCCGGGCGAAATACGTAGCCGTATTTCGTCTGGAGTTATGTTCTGAGTTCAAATTCCGCCGAGGTCGACTTTGCCTTTCATCCTTTCAGGGTCGATAAATTAAGTACCAGTTACGCACTGAGGTCGATGTAATCGACTTAATCCGTTTGTCTGTCCTTGTTTGTCACCTTTGTGTTTAGCCCCTTGTGGGTAGTAAAGAAATAGATGATGATGATGATGATGATGATGATGATGATGATGATGATGATGATGATGATGATGATGGTGATGATGATGATGATGATGTGTGAAGGTGTTTTGGCTTAGTGGTTATGTCGTGAGTTCAATTCCCGTTGTGTCCTTCTGCAAAACAATATATTTCAGGTTGCTCCAGTCCACCCAGCTAGCAAAAATGAATAGTACCTGTATTTCAAAGGGCCAGCCCTGTCACGCTCTGTGTCACGCTGAATCTCCCCGAGAACTACGTTATGGGTACATGGGTCTGTGGAGTGCTCAGCCACTTGCATGTTAATTTCACGAGCAAGCTGTTCCGTTGATCGTATCAACTGGTACTCTTAACTGGTAACCGACGGAGTGCTCCTATATATAATGTACACAGTATTAAGATACGAGGTACATATTTATACAGACTACATTAAATTTTCATTAAATTGAACATCATCTATCTCACACTTTTTTCTTCATCTTACTTTAATGGAACAGTAAACCATATATAAATGTGTGTGTGTGTGTGTGTGTGTGTGTGTGTGTGGTGTGTGTGTGTGTGTGTGTGTGTGCGTGCGTGCGTTAAAAAAACAGTGGGCATAGAGAACGTGGTATCTTGTGAACAAATATTTCTAAAGAATGCTATAAATGTTTACATTATATTTATATCCAAGGAACACTCTCTATAAAACATTATATATTAGGAAGACTAAATCTAAAGAACACTATATTTTTATGTAGATTTTATCTAGAAAATATTGAATAGAGAGAGCATAATATACCTATAGAACACGTTGACGAAGGGAAACTATAGCTAAAGAAATCTATATACAGGGAACACTCTATCAAACGAACAAGTTTATTTTCAGAAACAAGGAATAAATTGCAGTAGCTGTTCCTGCTCCTCCTCCTCCTCCTGTTGTTGTTGTTGTTATTGTTTAACCCTAGAAAAGCACTGGCCGAGTAGACCTCTGATCAGAGGCGTTCACACAATGCTCCCTCGTAAAGGTTTCATATGAAATGTTGTTTTTTTTCAAAGCGAATAAAGGGAAATAACTCTATCTTTTTTTTAGCCATATACGAATCTCTATGCAGACGATAGAACACTCTAATAATATATATATATATATATATATATATATATATATATTAATAATATATATATATATATATATATATATATATATATATATATATATATTATTATCATAAACAAACTTTGAAAGCGTCGAATGTCTTTGGTATTTTGCAGAAAGTAAATTTCGAACGTGGTGTAGCTGTAAAAATAGCAGAAAGATTGGGTATTTAACCTTAGGAGAAGGAATAATTTTAGCATGAAAATTGGCGATAATTACTTTCGGGGACTGTTAAGCTTAATCGTTAGAGCACTCAGCGGATATCCGAGGGGTACGGGTTCGAGCTCCGTAGACGCCAGCTGATAACTTTTTCTCCGTCTTCTAAGAGTAAATACTCAATCTTTCTCTGCTGATTTTTAAAGCTTTACTGTGTTGAAACCCAAATATGAGTCGAAAACTGACAAAGGTTATTCATCACTTTTATTTTTCGATCTGCAGAGAAGCAGTAGTATTCACATGTTTGTATGTTTGCGACATAAGTTTTATATATGCGTACATGCATACATACAATAGACAACAGGCAAAATATATTAAATATCTATATAAAACCTGCCATCCATAGATAAATTATATTAAACATATCTGGTGCTGCTAGATACACTCAGACACACACACACACACACACACTCACACTCTCTCACACACACACACACACACTCACATACACACACACTCACACTCACACACACGCACACACACACACACACACACGCGCACACACACACACACACACACACACATCCTAAACTGCAGCCAGAGAAAGACCAGCCAATTGATTTACATGATTTATATCAAATCATTCACAGATACGCTCCATCTTCTGACCCACAAACACAGCGTTTCATATCTCTCCTCACCTCTCTCTCTCTCTCTCTCTCTCTCTCTCTCTCTCTCTCTCTCTCTCTCTCTCTCTCTCTCTCTTTCTCTCTCTCTCTCTCTCTCTCTCTCTCTGATTTTCATATCACATTACAATAGTCTCTGCTTCATGGAGCCAGCTGATCTCCTGTCACATTTCAGTCAGGAATTCTCTTATCACTCATCTCTTCTCTTCTCAAAGATCACTCATTCTCCCACAGTATATCTTCCCTCTGGAATTTTCTTTTTACCTATATCTTTCCTACACTCATCGACGTGCAACAGTTTAAGCGAAACTTTAACAGCATCGACCACACCAGCCCGGAGGGCTTGCAAAAGACTATGGATGCCACCAATTCCTCCAGAACAAACTAATAAATTAAATTAAAATACAGCCTAAACTTTTGAGAATCAGCAGATGCCAAACGGTATCATAGAGAGAGAGAGTTTAGCCGAGACATCGTTTATTAGAAGACAGAGCGTAGGAATAAACTACCTGCCCTGGTGATTAGCTGTCAGGGCGCGGCAGCTTCTCAAAGTTTGCCAAGATTACTCCGGACATGCCTATGCACGTTTTCCCTCTTTATGATTCTTTAACTGTTCGTTTTTGTTTTTTTTGTCATTTTATGTTTTATTCTTTGTACTGTGTTTGCACTTTTGGCGTTCATTGCTGTCTTTCTTTACTTAACTTACGACGGCTTTCTGTCCTCTTTTTATCTTTATCTTTTTTCTTGAGCACTGAATACGATAAGCTTATTAGTGCTGTTGTCATTGCCGTCCTTGTCATCGTCGTCGTCGTCGTCATCATCATCTTTCACATATATATACACACACTCGCACACTACACACACATACATGGATTCTGTGCAAATATCTGTGACTCTCCGTCCGTCCGTCTGTTTGTCTATGAGTAAATGTAAGTCAGCTCCTACTTACTTACTTGATAATTCAAAATCTTATACAACAGAAGGCGGCGAGCTGGCAGAAACGTTAGCACGCCGGGCGAAATGCGTAGCCGTATTTCGTCTGCCGTTACGTTCTGAGTTCAAATTCCGCCGAGTTCGACTTTGCCTTTCATCCTTTTGGGGTCGATAAATTAAGTACCAGTTACGCACTGGGGTCGATATAATCGACTTAATCCGTTTGTCTGTCCTTGTTTGTCCTCTCTGTGTTTAGCCCCTTGTGGGTAGTAAAGAAATAGGTATTTCATCTGTCTTTACGTACTGAGTTCAATTTCCGCCGAGGTCCACTTTGCCTTTCATCCTTTTGGGGTCGATAGATTAAGTACCAGTTGCGTACTGGGGTCAATCTAATCGATGGGCCCCTTCCCCAAAAGTTTAGGGCCCTGTGCCTAAAGTAGAAAAGAATCGTTACAGCGCAAATGCGGCAGAATTGGCAGAAGCGTTAGCACGCCGGGCGAAATGCTTAGCGATATTTCGTCGTCTGCCATTACGTTCTGAGTTCAAATTCCGCCGAGGTCGACTTTGCCTTTCATCCTTTCGGGGTCGATAGATTAAGTACCAGTTATGCACTGGGGCCGATATAATCGACTTAATCCGTTTGTCTGTCCTTGTTTGTCCTCTCTGTGTTTAGCCCCTTGTGGGTAGTAAAGAAATAGGTATTTCGTCTGCCTTTAAGTTCTAAGCGAAAAAATTTCGGGCCTTGTGCCTAGAATAGAAAGGAATATTTTATACAACTGGATTCTGACCTTGAATTTTTTGTTTTTGTTTTTGTTTGTTTGCTTTTTGTTTTTGTTGTTTTTTGTTTTGTTTTTGTTTTGTTTTTTCTTTAATAACAAGTAACCCAGATTCAAAACATAGCAGCATACAGAAGTAAAAAGTATGAAAAGTAATCTGTTACTTTGTAGCCATATCAGGTAACCCAGGCCGTCGATAAAGATAGGGGGGAGATCACCAAGTAACGACATCGATTGAATTAGGGGACATAACTCTAACATGAATTTTTAAAATGATATTTTAATATTCTATATCGGCCGTAAGTCCATACCAACGATCAGCATAATGGATAAGCTTATTTATTTATTTATCTATCTTTCATTATGTCAACAGAAGGAATTGCTTCCAGCCATAAAGGTGATCGCTTAACTCTCTTTTGATAACAATCCGTCAGAGACCGCCCATGATTCTCTGACGCAACCCTCCGACCTGTTTTAAAGTAATCTAAGATAAAACCTCCCTTCAATATTCCATATTCAATATACAGTTTGGATACAAATCCCGCCGGGGTTAAACTTTTCCTTTCATCCCCTCAGACGTCGATGAAACAGAATACTAGGGAAAGGCGGCGAGCTGGCAGAATCGTTAGCACGCCGGGCAAAATGCTTAGCAGTATTTCGTCTGCCGTTACGTTCTGAGTTCAAATTCCGTCGAGGTCGACTTTGCCTTTCATCCTTTCAGGGTCGATTAAATAAGTACCAGTTACGCACTGGGGCCGATGTAATCGACTTAATTCGTTTGTCTGTCCTCGTTTGTCCCCTCTAAGTTTAGCCCCTTGTGGGCAATAAAGAAATAAGAATACTAGTGAAATACTGAGAGCAAATTTCTGATCTTGTACTTATTTACGTTCTAAACACCAGCTTAATAGTAATGACAGTTGTTTTTCAAAATTCTTCGTTATTTTCAAAATTAGTCGAAACAAAGTCAGTGTATATCGGAAAAAATATGGTTACAGAAGAGTTGAACGTTGTGCAGAACCAAAAAATCAGCTTTTAATATATTTATGATTTATTAAACAAATACATAACGGCGCGATAACCTTTTTGAATAAGGTTTATTTTTATTTTTTATTTTTTGGTAGAGATGTATTTTGTTTCGGTGTTTTTGTAAATAGCTGCTTCGATTTTTGTACACACACACACATACACACATTACATACATACATACATGCGTGCATGTATGCAGGCATCCATCCATACATACATACACACGTACACACATATATACATACACACACACGTACACACATACATACATACATGCATACATGCATACACACATACATACATACATACATACATACATACATACATACATACATACATACATACATACATATACACACACGTACACACATACATACGTACATACGTACACACATTCATACGTACACACACATACACCACATACATACATATACACACACGTACACACACACATACATACACAAACTGTGTACAGTTATGGAGATTAACTGCCCAGCGGATGTTAATATAAAGCTGAAGATCAGTGAAAAAGAGAACACCTACGCTGATCTATTGAGAAATCTGCAGTTATTCTATCCAGATTACAAGTTCAGGTTTATTCCTTTAATTATTGGGGCACTGGGATATGTAACACACTGCCGAAATATCAATCTTGAGAAATTAGGCTTCTCAAAACTAGAAAGGAAAAAGCTGATTCGAAGACTACAGATCCAAGCCATCACTAGAACCGTAAAAATCTGGAAAACTTTCCAGAATTTTATCATTTAAATATATATGAGCGTGTCTAGACATGCAAGTATATGCATGAGAATACATACATAAAACAAAACATACAAATCTGCACTTATACATACGTACATACATACATACATACATACATACATACATACATACATACATACATACATACATACATACATACATACATACACACACACACACCCTGTTATTGATGCTGAAATTCCAATGAAGAAGCTTTGGATCTAGGCCAGAAACCAGCTCTTTCTCTATTGTCAAGAAATCTTGAAATAAAATTGAACAATGGCATACATACATACATACATACATACATACAAACATACATACATACATACATACATACAAACATACATACATACATACATACATACAAACATACATACATACATACATACATACATACATACATACATACATACATACATACATACATACATACATACATACATACATACGCGCGCATACATACGCGCGCATACATACATTCACAAACATACACACACATACCGACCGTCTGATATGTATGCGTAGAAGTAAAAAAATTTTTATGTGTAAGTCTCGCTGTTGAGGATAAAGAATTTAAGTAGATTTTTATTTGAAATTATTTTATCAGAATATAAACATGTTCAGTTTTCATAAAAGGGAGTATATTTCATTATTAAAAAATCGAAAGCTGAAGGTGCAGCGGTCACTGCTTTCCTTGGTCATCATCGTCAGTGCATCTAATTTCCTAATAGATTTACATTTCCCGAAAAATAATATCGTTTTGATTGGTTACCCCCAGAAACTGATGTCCCGCACGGGAGTAATTCGGTAGTACATTGCTAGTTTTTAAATTTGTTGTAGCTTAATGAGAGGAGAAATAGCAGCCCCGTTTACACTTAACAAGTCCTCCAGAATAGAAGAAGGAAGGAAAGTGATACCATCAATCCGGAGATCTATTCCGAATGTTTACAATAGAGAAAACTCTACTTTATGCCCTCATGTACAAGGGGCTGGCATTAAGCTAGACGACAGATATTCTTTGCAGAGGATTATAGAGAACCAACAAATGATCAGGGCTGAATATTAATGAAGTCTAGTGATAACTTTGAAGGCTTTAGCTTTTAAATCAAAAAGAAATTGTAAATCATCTTAATTCCTTATCACAATATAAAGTTGTTGTTTTTTATGTAAATATATGTAAAATGTAAAAACATCCGATGGAAATAACTCTATATTTATCACAAATATCCAAAGAACAATCTATCAAATAAAACTCCTCTTCAAGTTTTATCCTATGAAGAAATTTAATCTCTCGAATAAAGATTGTCATTTCGTATACATTCGTTCGACCTTCAGAAAACTTCAGTCGTATTTACTTTTTATTAAAAAAATGTGTTGGACAATATAGTCATATTCATGCACACACAAATAAAAACAAATAGTATCACCACAGCGAAGCTATATACCTAAAGAGCTAATATAATTCATAAACTTCTGATGCTGTTGTAGTGAATAAAGGGGAATAACTCTGCTGTTTCTTTTCTTATTCCCTCGAAATTCGTTTGTTGAGATAATTTGGCTCTTATTTAAATTGTCTCTTACCCAAAGTCCTTCTGAATATATGAGCACACACACACACACACACACACATAAAACTCCTGTTTTATTCTTTTTTTATTATCTCACAATATTTTCGTTAAATTTCTGATTCTTTTTTTTAATGAACAAACTTTTACAATGCTTAGTTCTACTTAATGTAGCTGACGATGCTAAGGCGGCAGGCTGGCAGAATCGTTAACACGCCGGGCGAAAGTGCTTAGTGGCATTTCGTCCGTCTTTATGTTCTGAGTTCAAATCTTACTGATGTTGACTTCCCTTTTTATCCTTTCGCGGTCTATGAATTAAGTACTAGTTGCATGCTGGAGGTCAATATAATTGACCTACTCCTTCCCCCGAAATTGCTGGCCTTGTGTCAAATTTGAAACCAATGTAACTGTAGATGCAGTACAGTCAAACGTTTAAGAAGTTCGCTTCCTAACTATGTGGTCTGGGGTTCGATCTCACGGCGCGGTACATAAGGCAAATATCATTTTCTAAACTTTCCTCGTACCCAGTGAGTGAAAGTGTGTTGACGGAAAACTGCATAGAGGCCTATCGGGTAGATTGTACCTGAAATTCAAAAGGTTGGGTCTTATCACATACACTGTCACGCTGACTGCCCGAAAATTACGTTATGAATAACTGCTTACACGTTAATTAAGGAGCAGGTAATCCAGTTGATCTTACAAGTGAATCCCCACCATCGAATACTTTAATGTGTGTCTATATAGTTGTGTGTCTGTTGTAGTTCGAGTGCCATAAGTGCTGGAAGGAAATTTGCTTAAGGGGGTGCGAACCCAGATCCAAAATTTTTTATAAACAATTTTCCAGTAACGGAAAAGTTATGCTACAAATCAGTCTAAAAAATGTTTTCGTTTTTGCAATGAAGTCTTTTTTTATCGTGTTTTGTTTTTGTATTTGATTTGCAAGATTTTTTTTATGCGAATTCGAATGTTGAAACATATTTTGTTGTACCTTGGGACGGTCATTATGTCAATAATAAACACACGCACTACTTCTATTTCACTCATTATTTTTATGTAGAATATATATATTTTCGACCTTATCAACATTTATGTAATACACCCCTGTCTGTTACAAACGTTTATATTTCAAATTGTGGTTTATAATGCCTAATATTATTTTACGATGAAAAATGTCAACAACTGATTTGGCCAATTAAATATATTTTCAGAAACTTGGAATCTCCTCTCTTGTACTCTGGTGACCTTGGAATGATTCAAGGGAAATAACTCTATCAATGTGGTTTCCATTTAAAGATGGCGGCCGGTAACACAACTCGTGCGCTGCGAATGCTTCGCAATTTACCTCGAGTTAGTCTTTCTAATTTATCACCGCTACCACAAAAAGCACCAAAACGAAAGGTATTTTTATGTCGTTATTTCTTTCATAGACACATTTAAAGAATCTGGATTGCTTCTATCTAATTCAAATGACAAGTAGTCTTGTGTTTACGTCCTCCACGGCTTATTTCTGGACAGCATTTTCTTTAACCTTTATGGATAATTATTAATTTCAGCAATTCTCTAACCCTTTTGTTACCATATTTCTGTTGAAAACATTGCCTTTGTTTAAATTAATTTTGAAAATAATGAAAAACTTAGGATAAAGAACTTTGGTTATAAAGCTGATGTTTGGGTCAAAATGTCGATGGAATCTCTTAATTCAGACAATTTAAAAACAAGTTGGCATTCTTTCGGTATAACTCGACAAAATGAAAACATTTTACTTCGGGTATTTCTGTGGGTTGTGGAGTATAGATATAACGAAATTATGCCACCAATATCGCATTGCTGGCATAAGAAAAAAAAGCCTTGAATATATTTGTTCTTACCCGTTTCATGTGTGTATATAAAATCCGCAAATTTCCAAGTAGAAAACAGAATCGAACAGTCATTTGCTTTCACGGAAATACCCGGAGTGAAATGTTTTGATTTTGTCGAGTTATATCGAAAGAATGCCAACAAATTTGTATTATAAAGCCATGGGGCAATTTCAGATAGATTTGTATCAAAAGGAATAAATTACAACCGTAATGTCAAAAGAATGAAGGAATATAGGGCACTTGTTGAAGTATAAATGAATACACAATATAAACTCATTCAATTTTCTAATAGTTTGGATTTGGTCATCCAACATGTGTATAGTAATGTTTTTCTTTTTGATAATTTCGTAATTTATTTAGTAAGAGCAATAAGACCTGCAAGCTGGATGAATTGTTGCCACGCCGGACAAAATGCTTAGCAGCATTTCTTCCGGATTTTTACGTTCTGAGTTCAAACGTGGTGGAGGTCGACTTTGCTTTTCATTCTAAATACATTTAGTAAATAATCATTTGCTTAAGTTCTTCCTCATATTCGAGGGGAGTTAATTTGGAATTCGCAGTAAATAAACTCCGGTTTCTGCATTCGTCAGCTTGGTCGCTTGTCCTGCTAATATTAACAACTAAATCTCAAATTATACCCTATCGTCTTGAAAAAGTGAAGGGATACGGTATATAATGTAACTCTTGGCACCCCTAAAAAGACATAATAGTCATGGCTGGAATGCTTCTTTTATTATAAACCTACTGTTTAAACTGAGGAGAAATTACATCGGAAACGCTAAAAAAACGGATTTAAGATAGGATAAAATATTACTTAGGACCTCAACTCCTGGTGGAATTGCTAAAAATAGAAGCTAATTCTCTTGCAAATCACACATTAAGAAGCGAACTTCTCACACGCCAACAAAGGTCATCTATGTGATTACTTGACCTATTAGAAATTGCAACCAAAACTCCCTCACAATCATACCCTCTCATGATAATGCTATATTACTCTTTTACTTCAGTCATTTGACTGCGGCCATGCTGGAGCACCGCCTTTTTTAGTTGAGCAAATCGACCCCAGGACTTATTCTTTGTAATCCTAGTACTTATTCGATCAGTCTCTTTTGCCGAACCGCTAAGTTACAGGGACGTAAATACACCAGCATCGGTTGTCAAGCGATGTTGGGGGGACAAACATATACACACATACATACATACAGATATATATATATATATATATATATATATATACATACATACA
Source organism: Octopus sinensis (assembly GCF_006345805.1). Taxonomy (NCBI): domain Eukaryota; kingdom Metazoa; phylum Mollusca; class Cephalopoda; order Octopoda; family Octopodidae; genus Octopus; species Octopus sinensis. The sequence goes on along the minus strand of NC_043003.1, from coordinate 58,740,978 downwards.
CGACAGGCTTCTCAGTTTTCGTCTACCAAATCCACTCACAAGGCTTTGGTCGGCCTGAGGCTATATTAGAAGACACTTGCCCAAGGTGCCACACAGTGGGACTGAACCCGAGATCATGTGGTTCATAGGCAAGCTACTTACCACACAGCCACTCCTATGCCTATTGTTTAAAATTGTGTATTTTTTCATGTTTTAATAGCTGATATTACACATAAGGACTACTTTATAGTTTTTGGCCTTCAGTAATTATCATTTAAGAGTGTCCAGTTATACTCTATACTGTAGTTCGATAATAATGTCCTTTTTTTTTAACCCTTGAGTCTCATAAGGCTGGTTACTCAGTTTATAATTGACCAAGATCACAACATTCCTCCAGAACAGGATGCTGATCATTGCAGGGTTCAAGGCCAACTATTTTGAAGGGAAGGGACAGGTCAGTTATCACAACTCAGACACCCTCCCCAGTACTTGACTGATACCTTATTTTGTCGACCCTAAAGGGATGAACGGCAAAAGTGGCCTCAGAAGTAAACTTATAAAGCTGGATGAAATGTATCTAGGCATTTTGTTTGACATGCTAACGATTCTACCAGCTTGCTGTCTAAATGATTTGCTTACATCATATTAGGCGTTTAGTAACAGAGTGTCATAAGCGCCGCCCCAGCCATATTCAAGGTTTGTATATCATTTTCTTTGTCTCGACATCTAGAATCTGAAAAAGTTGGGAGAGAACCGGTGAGGTCGAAAATCTGGCTGAAAAAATTGTACCTCGACGCTATTGACACGATGCTTGCTCGCCCAAACTCAGACCAGAGAGTTTAGTAACACACACCATCATAAGCACACACGCCCAATCAATAACTTTGGTGTGATCCCTGTATCGTTCTTCGAGGTGTTATGGCTCATTTTCTAACATTCTTTGTTACCATCTTAACGATAATGGACTATTATCTTACTATCTTGTCTTACTTACCTCTTAAAGATACTTACCTTGGTATATTAAAGCACAAGCAATACCTTTCCTAGATATTATGGCTTTTGTGGTACTAGTATATTCTACAAAATGAGTAAGATGCAGTCATTGTTTTATCTTTCAGATGTATACATAAATAAATAATTTTACATAAGTGGAATGATTAGAGGAGGTCTTCACAGTCATTTTAAGACCAAAACCAGCTTTCTAACTTCATTCCTTGCTGAGATATTCTGAAAGTCACAAAACTTTGCGTTTTTCTCGGTTTTTAAGTTGTGGCACTTACGATGGTCTGTTATTAAATGCTTCATATGAAATATTAAGCTCTCCATTTTAAAACTGTTCAGTAGTTCTTTAGTTTGTTTATGATATAACAGCGAAGACTATACTGGATCGCCACCTTCAGTAGTTACCTGTTTAACCCTATAATGCTTAAATTATCAAAATAAGAAATACTGAATTTCTAAATCTCTCATAGAGACATGTACGGTGGTGGGGCGATAGAATGGTTGTATACTGTCAATCTAACACGAACGTGACAGTAGGGGGGTACACCACCGCTGTATAGCCCTAGGAAGCATCCTTATAGGACACAGGGGAAAATGTGTCAAAGCCATCAGGAGTCGTTCGATGCTTCCTAGGGCTATACAGTTAGATTGACAATATACAACCATGCTTAAATTATCAATTTCTAGAAATTATTTACTGTTCTACTTTCAGCTTATTTAGCACAAGGGGTGTGTTTGAAGTAAAAAATGTAATTTTCTCACACATATTTAATGTTTGTTTTTATGTTCTGTTATAATAAAAACAATTTAAAATTTAACTGAAAGATTAAAACTTTTTGTAGAAAACTTTATATTTAGAAAACTTTCAAGAAGGGAGATGACTGTGGTGTTGAAGTTTTGGATTTGCTTCCATTTGTTAGACTGTCCAGTGAAGGCAAGCAGACAGAAACTCCGAAGTGACTGTCACGCCTCTTCTTGCACGAAGTATATCATCATCATCATCATCATCATCATATAAATGATGGGAAGTTAATAATTGGTTATTATTAACTTCCCAATCTCCGTTTTCTTTTCTTTTTTCTTCTATATGAATATAAACTATGTTTTTACATATATACCTATTATTTTAAGGTAATTAATTCCCCAAAAATGTTAGGTATTCAACCTGTATTTCTTTCGATGGCCTTTTTGTGGGGTTTTTTTTTTTTTTTTTTTTTAAATATTTGCCTTTATATTTGTTTTAACAGGAGCTTGTGAAACGAGGAAACTGCCGTGGTGGAAATTCAGGACGAAGTGACACCGGTCAAAGAAAACATGGAAATCTTCCTAGACTTGGTTTTGAAGGAGGAAATACTCCATTTTATTTAATGATTCCAAAAGAACCATTTTATAAAGGCTGGCAGTAAGTCATATTTTATAATTATAGTACTATGTCATGTTTCACAACTATACTACCAAATTTTGTTGTAAACTCCTTTACAACATTAAATCAAGTTATCTAACAAAAAAAATTATCACTAAAAATTACCTCTAAATCATCATCGTTTAACGTCCACTTTCCATGCTAACATTGGTTGGACGATTTGACTGAGGGCTGGCAAACCAGATGGCTGCACCAGACTCCAATCTGATCTGGCAGAGTTTCTACAGCTGGATGCCCTTCCTAACACCAACCACTCCGAGAGTGTAGAAATCTAAAAGAAATTTACTGTAACCCTTTAGCTTTTAAACCAGCCATTTCCAGTCCAAATATTTTTTTTGTTTCATACATAGACACAGGAGTGGCTGTGTGGTAAGAAGTTTGCTTCCCAAGTACATGGTTCCTGGTTCGGTCCCACTGCATGGCACCTTCAGCAAGAGTCTTCTACTATATAGGCGTAGTTCACTCATCATTTCATCCAACGAAAAATCTTCAAATCTGAAGAAGATACAAAAACACTCTTTTGTGATTTCATCACCATTTGCTCTCCAGAATTCTTTGCTGCTGGCATAAATAAGCTGATAAAATGGCAAAATTGTGTTGATAATTTAGGTGCATACTTTGATTAATTTGATTAACTGTTTTGTTTTTTGTTGAGATAAAGTAAAACAAACTTTCAATTCAAATTCTTAATGACCTGAAATATCTACATATATGTGTGTGTGTGTGTGTGTCTTTGTGACTGTGCTTGTGTTGTGTCCCCCAAATCACTGCTTGACAACTGGTGTTGGTGTGTTTACGTCCCTGTAACTCAGCGATTTGGCAAAAGGGACTGATAGAATAAGTACTGGGGTCGGTTTATTCGACTAAAAATTCAAAGCGGTGCCCCAGCATGGCTGCAGTTTAATGACTGAAACAAGTAAAAGATAAAAGATACTCAAACCGACCTGGTCTGTCTTCTCTCACCTACCCTACAATGTCATTCTAAAAATAAACAATCACATCATTTGAAATCTTGAAGCAACAAGATAATGCTGAATTTATTTTTGAAAATGTAAATGAATAATTATTATATTTGACAGAAGGATCTGAATGCTAAAGGGTTGAATATTTTCAAAAGCTTCATGGGTGTTTATGAGGTCAGGTACTTTTGTGAGCAGATGCTTAGAAGTGTAGTTAAGAAGCTTGCTTCACAGTGTGCAAGTGTCTTTTAGCTTAAACCTTCCCTTTAGAGTCACCCTAGCTATAGTAGTAGAAGACACCAACCCCCCAGTACTACACAATGGAAACAAACTCTCAACCACAAGGTTACCAAGCAAACTTCTTAACCTCGTGGCCACATATGCACCTTTATATTAATTAACTAAACATAATCTCATTGTCTTGATGCTGTTTTATAAATACTTTTGATTAATGTACTTTTGCTTTTTTTTTCTTTTTCGTGCAGTTTGCGAAAAAGCTACAGTCCTTTAAACATGTTGTCATTACAAAGAATGGTAGATCTTGGTCGGATTGATAAAAATTCACCCATTGATATTGTTAGTATCACAAATACAAGGCTCTTCAATTTCAACCCTGTGCAAGACCATGGAATCTGGCTGACAGAAGATGTAAGTACTTTTAGTTGTTATTGTTTTAACATATTTGCTGTACTTGAGAAGACATGCCATGCTAAGTAAAATCGCTGTCATCCATACATACAGGCCTGTCCTTTACGATTGCCGGTGCCACATAAAATGCACTTGTGCTGGTGACATATAAAAAGCACCCAGCACACTCTGTAAAGTGGTTGGCATTAGGAAGGGCATCCAGCTGTAAAAACCATGCCGCAACAGATAATTGGAGTCTAGCCAGCTCCATGTCAAACCATCCAACCCATGCCAGCAAGGAAAATGGACGTTAAATGATGATAATGATGTAGTTAACAAGTTGTTCTTTATCTTTTATGTTTCCATTTACATCTGGGACACTGTACAGAAATATTAAATCAACTCCCGATACTATACTTCAGTGAAGACGTGTTGCATGCATGGTCACCCAGACTGGGTACTGCATTGTTTTCTTCAGCAAGATGCTTGATTTTACATTGCTCCAGTCCACTCAGCTGCAAAATTAGTAACTCTGTAACAGGCTGGCGCCCTGTTCAGGTCAAATGTTGTGATTTCAGTCAGATTGGGTAACCGGCTCTATGAGCCCTAGGATTTGAAACAGTAATGTCCGCGTGGAGGTTATTGATGAATATTTAACTCTTACTTTAGTTTATTTATTCCTCAAAGAAATGAATCGCAAAGTTGACCTCATCAGGATTTGAACTCCATATAAAAAGACCATAACTAAATACCACAAAAATATTATCCTACCCTGACTAAGCAAAGGCATTCTAGTTATGACCATCCTGTTTTATTTTTCAAACAGCGTATCTAGAACTACTCTATCCAATGTGTCCTTCTCTTTGTTTAAAGTCAACTGTGCATGTGGTTTCTGAGTAAGTTATTTGGTTGCCATTTCTTGCAAGTAAAATAGAGGAAACATATTGAAGTTTCATCATTGTCACCATTTAATGGCCACTTTTCCCATGCTTGCATGGGTCAGATGGAATTTGATGAGGCAGATTTTCCCATGGCCAAATGCCCTTCCTGTCACCAACTCTCACCTGTTTCCAAATAAGGTAGTATTTTCCCATAACTAGACATGCTTTTCATGGATGACCTTGTTTGTATGACTTCCTCCTTGGTTTTTGTTTACAAGTTGTAGGAATTGTTGTTGTTTAGATTCAGTCAGCTCAACTTGAGTAGTATCACGACCAGGCCTGTGGAGTTGAAAACAATTAAGGGGTAGCTAGAGTCGGAATCAGTAAAACTATACCAACTCCGACTTAAATATCCTTATTCTTTAATATAAACCAGTTATAACATATAGGCTTACTCAAAGTACGAGTGTATGCATATGCTTTATAGGATATGTAGACCAGAATCGTTTAATTATATAAAGAGGAGTTGGAGTCAGAGGTGCCAATAGTAGGAGTCAGAGTCAAAGTTTTTTGCTTTGGCTCCCCAGCCCTGATCATGACCACAGATTTTCTGATAAAATGCTGAGAATTAACTCATCAATTTAATATTTTAGCATTCAAACTATATTTTTAGTATTTTAACTGTAACATTTTTAATATTCTAGTTGTAATATGTTTAACATTTTAAACATAATATTTTTAGTCTTCTAAGCAAAACATTTTAACATTGTAATCATGTTTTTAGGATATTGATTCTAATGTTTTTCGCTCTCTAACCATATTTTTAACATTCTAACAAAAATCTGGTTAGCTTCCTACCCTTAATATTTTTTAAAAACTGTATTTAGTATCAGAACTTACAATTTAAAGCAGGTATTTATGGAAGAACATATTTGGCTATTTGGCTATTACATCAATTAGATTAAAGGAATATGTGAAAAGTATCCCAGTCATTTGTTGTATGAAATGGTTTTACAGATTTAAGCTTTTGAATGATTTTTTTTTTTCATTTTTCTTTAACATTAGATAATCTGGGAGATCATCTATCTTGGTTCATTCATTTGATCAAGTAAATTAATGTGCCATTTCTGTAGCAGGACTGGGATTTATATTGTCAGAATCCAAACCATTCCCTTCTTTGGTTTCAATCAAATGCATAAAAATAATCAAAGAATTTATCACTATAATAATAGTTCTTTCAAATTTTTGGCACAAGACCCACAATTGTTGGGGGCGGGCAACAGTCAATGGCATCAACCCCAGTACTCACCCTGAAGGGATGAAAGGTAGCATTTGAACTCAGAATGTAAAACCAGAACAAATGTCTGGCATACTAAAGATTCTGCCAGCTCACCACCTTCGTCATTATAAACATAACAGTACCTGTTTTTCTCTACAACCATGGTACGAATGAGTCTAAAATGGAGCATTATGCGACTATAATCATTTCACTGCTGCAATGGAAATCGTTCAATGGAAATTGCAGATGTGTTACCAGTGCCGGTGGCATGTAAGAGAACCTTCCGTTTCACGACCGTTGCCAGCACCACCCCGTTTCGTGTCCGTTGCCAGCCTCGCCTGGCCCTCGTGCTGGTGGCACATAAAAAGCACCATCCGTTCGTGGCCGTTTGCCAGCTCTGTCTGGCACCTGTGCGGGTGGCACGTAAAAAGCACCCACTACACTCACGGAGTGGTTGGCGTTAGGAAGGGCATCCAGCCGTAAAAACACTGCCAGATTTGACTGGGCCTGATGAAGCCTTCTGGCTTCACAGACCCCAGTAGAACCGTCCAACCCATGCTAGCATGGAAAACGGACGCTAAACGATGATGATGATGATGATGAATCTTACATTCTCTGATCTGATATTCGTTTCAAGTATTGGGCCTCACAGAAGCAAAGGGATTGAGTTCCTTTCGAGCATTGAGCCCCATAGAGGCAAAGTGGTTGAGTCCCTTTTGAGTGTTGAGCCTCATGGAAGCAAAGTGGCTGAGTCCCTTTTGAGCATTGGGCCTCATGGAGGCAAAGTGGCTGAGTCCCTTTTGAGAATTGAGCCTCATGGAACAAAACGACTGAGTTCCTTTTGAGTGTGAGCCTCATGGAGGCAAAGTAGCTGAGTTCCTTTCAAGCATTGGGCCTCATGGAAAAAAATAATTGAGTTCCTTTCAAGCATTGAGTCCCATGGAGGCAAAGTGGTGAGTTCCTTTCGAGCATTGGGCCCATGAAGGCAAAGTGACTGAGTTTCTTTCGAGTGTTGGGCCTCACGGAGGCAATGACTGAGACATTTGGCATTATGTCGTGCTTGAGAAGACCCATCAAGCCAAGCAAAATCACAGTCATGGCAGATACCAGTGTCACATAAATTGGCACCCATTTCACTCTCAGAGTGGTTGGCGTTAGAAAAGGCATCCAGCTGTGGAAAACCATGCCCTGGAGTCTGGTGCAGCCCCTCAGCTTACCAGCCCTGGTCAAACCATCCAACCCATGCTAGCATGGACAACAGACGTTAAATGATGATGCTTTTATAGTCGTCTTCCAATATCATCTTTGATCAGTTTCACCTAACATGTAACGTGTAGTTGGTTTTCGTAACTATATGAGATGCGGCCATAGCCTAGGGGCTAACAAGTTTGCTACTGCACAGCACCGTGGGCCAGTGTCTCCTACTGTAGGGAATACGATAGAAGGAAAATGTGCAGAAGCTTATTTTGTGTGTGCGTGCGTGCGCACATGCATGTGTGTTTATGACATGGGTTGAACAGTTTGACATAAAGAAGCCCTTATGGAAGTTACTATCCTCCTTGAGGAGTCTCAAGACCACATATTGCTTAGGCTTGTTTACAGAGGTCAATATTTTAAAAGCCATAACATTGTCAACTCTAGAATTTCTTGTAATTAACGTTGCACATCCTACAGAGATTAGGCTAAGCTCACTCTCAACTCGCTATTAATCTACATTCATTGCTTAAATTTTTCACAATATTAGATGCAGATGTGGTTGTGTGGTAAGTAGCTTGCTTCCCAACCACATGGTTCCAGGTTCAGTCTCATTACATAGCACCTTGGGTGGTGTCTTCTGAGTGGATTTAGTAGAATGGAAACTGTAAGAAGCCTGTTGCATGTGTATGTTTGTCTTCTTGTCTTGATATCAGATGATTGTTGTAGATTAATATCATTCCAATATTCTGTAAAATCATGTCTGGCCACAGGGAAATATTACCTTGCTTGGTAACAGAAAGGGCATCTGGCTTTACGAAACCTACTTCAATAAACTCCGTCTGACCCATGCAAGCATGGAAAAGTGGAAATTAAAATTACGATGATGAATATGCAAATATCTTTATTTTTCCCCCCTTTTCTTATCTCATTGACAGGGAGCTGATGGTTTCAAGAGCTGTATCAACATAGAAGTCCAGTGGGCTAGTGAGCTGACTATCGCTGCAATTGAGAGAAATGGTGGCAGAATTACAACTCGTTATTATGATCCTATGTCACTGTTAGCCTTGGCTGATATCAAGAAATTTTTCCAGTCAGGGAAACCCATTCCACGATGTCATTTACCAACACAAGATTGCGTGGAATACTATACCAATCCAAAAAACCGTGGCTATCTTGCTGATCCTGATCTTGTACAAGAAGCACGCATAGAACTTGCTCAGAAATATGGTTACACAATACCAGAAGTTGATGAAGATACCAAAAATTTAATGTTACAAAGCAAAGATCCTCGTCAAGTTTTCTTCAATTTACAACCCGGCTGGATTGTTAACCTAAACGACAAAGTAATATATAAAGCTACAGATCCAGAATATGAAAATTTTTACCAATCTTAACCATTAATGTAATTAGTATCATTATTGGATGATGTGTTTTGAAAGACTGAGAATTCTTGTTTATATTTTAGCATTAAATAATTTTTATTTGTATTAATTGTTTGTGCCTTTTTATCTGAAATATTTGATTAATCACCATAAATAATACACCTATCTCTTCTATGTACTGCGAGTTCCTGTACTAAACAATGAAACATGCTTTCGTAGGTGGCTCATTAGTAACCAAATATCAAATCAAACCCTACTGTCTTAAAAAAAAAAGGTAAAGCACATTGAAAAATATTTTTATACATAATGTCTGTGTGTATATATATATGCATATACATACAGGGTGCAGTGAATAAATTGTTGTCTAAAATATGCAAAAATGAAAATAACTCTGCAATCTAATCTTAAGAGATATATTTACCAAAATTGCATTAAAATATCTTGAAATACTAAAGAGTAAATTTATTTAATGAAATCACCATTGGCTTTAACTATGATTTCAAGATGACTTTGGAGTCTCCTGCAATACTTCTGGATAGTCTCTGTATTTAAGTTGGTAAATGCTGCCATAATCCTTGCCTTCAGTTCATCTTTGGTGTTACAAGTTTTGTTGGCCTCTCACTCAACTGTGCTCCACACATAGTAATCAAGGGTGTTGCAATCTGGGGAGTTACGTGGCCAGCTGTTAGGGGTGATGTGGTCGCAGAAATAGTCTGACAACCAAGACTGGGTTCTCCTGCTTATGTGGCATGGTGCAGTCTTGTTGTTAGACATAGGGTCTTCCAGCAGCCACCCCACCAGACACTTGTTCTAGGCCTTCATGCTGAGTCTGAGGCTGTGTGGGAAGATGAATGGAGGCATAAAGTTGCCATCACTCCAAATACCACTTCTATTGATTTTTTTTAATGGCTTTGCTGGGTGACTGGGGAAATGTAAAGATGTGCACAACCACCCTTGGATGGTTTTGAATGACCATAGAAAGTGCGAGCCCTCTGAAAAATTGTGGATTTGTATAAAGGATATGCGCACACAGACATTTTGCGATTTATATAGAGAGAGATTTACTCATTTGGATTTAAACGAGCTAACTCGGACATTGAAAAAAATACATATAACTTATCTTCGATTTTTTTATAAGATGTATTGCTTTCAAATCAAAGGAAATTTTTTTTTAAATGAGATAGTTTATTTAGAAAGATAATTTTTAAAACAAAGAGTTACACAGTTATCTTGCAGACATCACACATGTATCTGCTTTCTCTTCAAATCTTCTTTCCTTTAGCGTCTCTCTTCTCTGCGCATTTTACACACTATCTTGTAGGGTTCTTTTTCTAATCAATTGGTGGTATTTCCATGGGAAAGTAACCAACTTGGGCAAATCTTGTCGGATGTGGGATCGATGATGGTCTTCCTGGTTTCGTGCATAAATAATTCTCTTATTTGTATAAATAATAGTGAATCAAAACGAGACGGTTCTAAAATGACATCAACCTCCTCCTGAATCTGAGTATGCACTGAAGTAAAAGTTCAAAACTCAGAAGCATAAACTCTTTGAAATGGCACCAGAATATGTGCTGCCAATGCGAGTAAATTCGTGATTGCTCAAAAATGAAACGACACAAAACAAATAAACTCGTTTGAGTGCTAAAATTAAAAGTTAATTTTGACCAAGTATACTCGTCTGGTTCTAAAAAGATACATTTGCGATGCACGAGTAAACTCGGGATAATCCATTAAAGGGTTAAGACCTTCTAATCCACTCAGCCATTCACCCTTTCAGTTTAAATTTTGCAACAGACTTTCATAAAGGCAGTCAATATATCTCTTTGTCCATGAGTTATATAAGTCTAATTGACCTATTTCCACTTCACTGGCGTTCGTGCCACATAAAAAGCACCCAGTACACTCTGTAAGGTGGTTGGCATAAGGAAGGGCAACCAGTCATAGAAACTATGCCAAAGTAAACCTTAGAGCTTGGCTAAGTCCTCTGGGTCACCAGCTCCTGTCAAACTATCCAACCCATGTCAGCATGGAAAATAGACATTAAATGGTAATGAAGAGAGTATGTACCTCAGTTCTATATTTAAGAAATGAGGAATTATGTACATTATTTTTTAACATTATTTACATTCGCCGGATATTTGTCCTCATCTTGTTTGTTGTTAACATAACATTTCGGCTGATATGTTAACACAACGATTCGCCATATGCCCATGAATATATGGCGTAGTGGTTAAGAGCACAGGCTACTAACCCCAAGATTTTCAAGTTCAATTCCAAGCAGTGACCTGAACAATAATAATAATAATAACATCGAAAAATATCTTAGGAATGAGAACCCAGGTTCGAAATTTCCCCAAGACACCTGAAGAAGGCTGGAAGGTATATCAGCCGAAATGTTCTGTTAACAACAAACAAGATGAGGACAAATGTAAATAATGTAATATGTACCTCCTTCTAGAACTAGCTAGGATGCTGCACATGTAATGAAAATGACAAAAGCTATCAAGTGACAAAAAATAAAATACTAAACTTTTTTTTTATCATCCACACATTTAATTCAAATATGTATATGTGTGTATACACACATACAAAATATAACTGCTGCACTTCTTCAAATTTTAGCAGTAGTAGTATCATGGCTTAACACCAGTGACATTAACTTACATCAGATGTTCTTAAACTTTTTGGGCCAGCACTCCCATCATGGCCACATAATACCCTCAGCACCCACACCCCTATTTTTATGTATAAATAAATATTTTAGCACCCACTACACTCACGGAGTGGTTGGCGTTAGGAAGGGCATCCAGCCATAGAAACACTGCCAGATCAGACTGGGCCTGATGCAGCCTTCTGGCTTCACAGACCCCAGTTGAACCGTCCAACCCATGCTAGCATGGAAAGCGGACGCTAAATGATGATATGAATCATTTGATATTTAATATATAATTTGTATACAATACTATAATATTATAAATTCAGTGTCCCCCAATCCATTGCCTTCCTCCCAATGCTTCTTTTTTCTCTACCATCCCCCACCAGCGCCCACTTTGAGAACTTATGATCTATATTAATTAACTTTGAACAGATAAAAATTTCTCTTCAATCATGTTTTAGCTGTTTTATTTTTCATTAACATCAATTTATTTTTCATTAACATCAATATTTTTCATTAACACATTCAGAGTGTGAAGGAAACAGATTCATTTGTTTATGAAATACCTGTCCAATAGTGTCAACATTATATTTATGAGAATACATTGATTGGGGAAGGAAGCTTGGTATGTCTTCTCTGAGGAGCAATCGACAAACCATGAAATAGTCCATCAGGAGACTGCCTCCTTCCTTTTTCTGCACATCTATAGCACAAAAAGAATGTATTTTACCCAGTGAGGATTGTTATGTTTAAATTTATTTCAGTTCTGATTAACAGCATTATGTTAATAAAATCTGAAAGAGCACTTTTATCAAAAATATTGCAATAAGTTATCTTCGTGTTATTATCAGTCAGAGAATGGAAGAGGAGGAGGGGGCCATGATAATTGCAGGTTCTCCTAGGCTGATGAGGTTGATGTTCAGCAAGGACCTCTGTAGGGATAAACGTGGGCAGAGAGGGCATTCTACAGGCTAGGGAATTCTAATCTGCGGAGTAAGGAGTGAGCTTAGTGTTCACCCAAGTAAAGAAAGCAATAGGATGAGAAATAAGTGTACTTGGGTATGGATCTTGTATATTTGGAGGAGTTGAGGGCATTATAGCAATGACAAAAGAGTATTTGAGAACTCATGATTAAAGCTGGTTCGTAATTGAATCTTTGCCAATCGAATTGTCTTCTGGATTTAGTACAGGATGTACATCAAACTGATACAGTGTCTTTTTTACATGACAGTCATATTTTGTGAGAAAAATTTAGCACAGGAATTGACACTGATATGGCTTTTCTCCTGTTTGGTTTGGCTATGCTGGTGTTAATTTGGTTACGTTTTCGAGAATGATTTACCACAAATAGGGCTTCTCTCTTATATGAATGCGCTCATGTCGAGTTAAGCTACCGTTTTCAGAGAATGATTTACCACAGATATCACAGAGAAATGGTTTCTCTCCTGTATGAATACGTTTGTGTTTAGTTAAATTACTTGTCACAGAGAATGATTTACCACAAATATCACAACGATGTGGCTTCTCTCCTGTATGAAGGTGTTTATGAGCTGTTGATACACTACTTCCAGAGAATGATTTACCACAAATATCACAGTGATATGGCTTCTCTCCTGTATGAATGCGTTTGTGAGTGGTTAAGTGACTATTTATAGAGAATGATTTACCACAGATATCACACTGATATGGCCTCTCACCTGTATGAATGCGCCTATGCTTAGTTAAGCTACAAGCAACAGAGAATGATTTATCACAGATATCACACTGATATGGTTTTTCTCCTGTATGAATACGAATGTGAGTAGTTAAGTGGTTTGCTTGTGAGAATGATCTACCACAGATCTCACAGTGAAATGGTTTCTCTCCTGTATGAACGCGTTTGTGAGTATTTAAATGGTTATCTCTGGAGAATGATTTACCACAGATATCACACTGATATGGTCTCTCTCCTGTGTGGATATGTTTGTGAGCCGTTAAAGCACCACTTTGAGAAAATGATTTACCACAGATATCACAGAGATATGGCTTCTCTCCTGTATAAGTACGTCTGTGAAAAGTAAAGGGATATGTTAAAGGGAATGATTTTCCGCAGTGATACAATCTCTCTCCTGTATGAATACGCTTGTGAGTAGCTAAATTACTATCTCTAGAGAATGATTTACCACAGATATCACACTGATACGGCCTTTCTCCTGTATGAATACGCTGGTGAATTTTTAAGACATTACTTTGAGAGAATGATTTATCACAGATTTCACAGTGATATGGTTTTTCTCCTGTATGAATACGTTTGTGTCTAGTTAAGTTACTCTTCTTTGAGAATGACTTTTTACAGATATCACAGTAATATGATGTTTTTCCTATTTCTTTAAGTATCTCATCAGGAAAATCAATCCTTTTAGACTGTTTTATATTTAGCTTGGTGCTCACATAATTCATTTTCTATAATTTTCTTCTTTCACCGCAGTATAGATAATTTTTAACATGTTAGTTTTTATATTTGTTTCATAAATAATTCTTCAACATCTTCCTCAATATCTGAAGGTGGTGCAAACAGTCACTTAGAAGGTAAGTTTTCAGGATACAGTGATTTCTGACATAATTATTTCAAGATGAACCCAGTCTTGTAATAATAGGAAACAAGTAAAACTCTTTATCCACATACGGAAATTCTTGCAGAGAGCTAGTTATATCTTCATGCCAAATTTGTTTGTGTTTAATTGGAACACCAAATTATCTGGTACATATTCTGAATGCTGAAAAGTTGCAGTTCAGAGGGAAATATTTCACAGTAATTCATCCATAGAATCATATAAACAGAGTTGATGTATCTTTAAAAGATGATAAATATTGTTGATGTATCCGAAGAAAATTTATGCCAATGCCATCTGATAATCTGAAATAAGAAAGAAACAGTGTAAGGCAGTGAAGATACGTAAAAAATAGAGATTCAACATGAAAAGTTTGCTATGTTTCTGCAAACCTAAGCTTTACTTTTTAACCAATCAAGTTTTAACGAGCTGGCAGAATCGCTTGTATGCCAGGTGAAATGCTTAACAGTATTTCGTCTGCCGTTACATTCTGAGTTCAAATTCCACCGAGGTCGACTTCGCCTTTCATCGTTACAGGGTCAATTAAATAAGTACCAGTTACACACTGGGGTCAATGTAATGAACTTAATCCCTTTGTCTGTCCTTGTTTGTCCCCTCTATGTTTAGCCCCTTGTGAGCAATAAGGAAATAAAATATTTTCAAACAAGAGGTATTCAATCAGATTGTAAACAAAAATATGAATTAAACTAAAGAATGATGGAACGTCTTTTACTTGTTCCATTCATTGAACAGGGACCATGCTGGGGCACTGCTTTGACAGGTTTAGTTAAATCAACCCCAGTATTTATTTTTTAAAACTGATACTCTGTTGGTCCTTTCTGGCAAGCCATTAAAGTTTCAGGGAAGTAAACAAACCAATACCGTTTGTTAAACAGTGGAAGAGACACCAACATGCATACACAATGGGCTTCCACAGTCATCGACTACCAAATTCATTCACAAGGTATTGATCAACTCAAAGCCATAGTAGAAGATACTTGCCCAAGGTGGCACACAGTAGAATTGAACCCAAAGCTACATGCTTGCAAAGCAAGCTTAACCACAGTCATGTCTACACCAATGAAACTCTCAAGAGATATTCAGGCATTGTTTAACTTCAGGTAAATCTTTCTGCAATAAACCAATAATCAAAAGCATTCCAGTTGTGCCCATTGCATTTTTTTTTTATTTAGCCAGAAGCATCTAGGACCATATTGTTAGCTTATGTGCCCTTTTTTTTTTAAACAGTCAGATGTGATTTGAAGGGAATTTGGTTGCTATTTCTAACAAATCAAACAACCACATAACAGTTCCTTTGACTTTGTTGTTTTCAGGGATGCCATGGAGTTTTATGATGGATCAAACCTAAAGTGACATTAATTGATGAAATAAAGACAACTAACTAAGAAAAAAAATTACAAATCTATTTCAAATATTTTACTTGAAATTCTATTTTGAAGACACCATTTTGCACTCTCCTCTCATCTGATGTATCCAAGCTTCTAATAGATGGTTCATACTCAATGTCATCTTCTGAGCCTGACATCAGGGTGTAATTTGTAAAAAAAAAAATTAATAAATAAATAAATAAAAACCAAGAAATGCCAAGAATTGACGTATAAACTTGTATGTGGCCGTTTTTGAAATTATATGTTTTGAATGAGTTTACTCATCACACTCTGAAATTGAGTGAAGACAAGTTAATTCATCTTTATCGGGTAAGGGGTTAAACAATGTCCTGATTTGTATTACTTTTTATAGGCCTGAACTAAACTGCTTGGAAAGAAATACAGGATTCCAAGAAATTGTCTTCAAACTCTGCATTTTAAAATTTTAAAATTTTAGTTAATTGCAATTAATCATTGGAATTATCAGCTATTACTGGTGGATCTGCTGGTGATTATTAATTTTCTTAAAAGAATGGATCTCATCTTCAACTGTAAAATGAAGAATGGATGCAAGATCTAATGAAGCCTACTGTTATAATGAAACATCTATGAATTCTCAACTTGGCACTCCAGAGGAAAGACAAGATTGTTTCTGATCACATTCAGACAATTTTCAGTTTACAGAATAAAATAAAAGCTTTTCAGAGAGAGATATACTGTCAAGGAAGGAACTTCTGTTACTTTTCCAGTTTCAATAGTGGAATAAATATGTACACTAATAGTGGAATAAAATACCTAAAAACTGAAATAATACCAGAAATAAATTACAAGGATGACATAACAAATTCATAGATTTGAAGACAAGCCGAAGCTGAAGACCTGTTCCACATTTCTTATAAACCAGTCATGGTTGATATGGTCGATGTTAGCTGCTAAAATCTAAGATTTCTGGTTATAGAATTATCTGCTGAGGAAAAAAAATGGAACTCAATCTACAAACAAATTGTGGAAGCAACTTCAAGAAATATCCTGAATATGACGAAATCAATTGTGCAACATATCTGAATTATGAAGACAATAATGCAACTACTGTGAATCACTGTGCTTTGTAAGCTTGAGAAGTCGCCCGTGATTCGTGGTCAAGAATAGAAAATTCTCTTTCAAAACAAACATTTGACAGTCCAATTTATCTTGGTTTATACTCCTACACTAAAAATATGAGTCATGGACAGGTGCAAAATCAGAACACCGTGACAAGCTTATCATTTAGCTTCCTAAATTAATCGAACCCTCCCAGTAGTATAATACGTAACAAACTGCACTAAATTTTATTGATTATTAAGCGCAAACAAACAAAATGAATCCGTCCGTCGACTATTTGTTTTGGAAATTATATTCCAGACCATAAAGTCTGGAATTTCCTCTTAATTCCAAGTCTTGACTACAATATTACAGGGCGGAACATTCAACGACTCTAAACTAAGATGGAGACGACCCACAAGACTTTTTTCCAGCAGCAGTTAATAGAAGCTTTGATAGCAGTGTCTATCATAAAAATTATTATTACTATTAAACTATACTTTTGAAGGATGATATCTGATTAAATATCTGTAATTTTATTGTTTGACTTCTTTAAATACATTTCCCTCCTTTTTCGATGAGATATTTACAAAGAGAGTTTGCCGCCAGCCTCCACCTTTTCTCATAGGACAAGTCGTGGGGCACTGTAACTTTAATTATGCCGACAAATGGATAATATTAAAAATATCTGTTTTACTTCTGTCTAATTTTTGAGTTACTGGAATGCAAATCTGCATACTTTACTTTAGATATTCCAGCAATTACCAAAGTAAATACACTTAATGGTCCAGATGGAGGATATGAAAACGGAACCATTCCCCCCTTAATTTTTTTTTTTACGGAATTGAAATTTTGAAGTTGCGATTTTTGAAAATATTTTGGCATTCTTTCGATATAACTCGATAAAATGAAAACATTTCACTTTGGGTATTTCTGTGGGTTGTGGAGTATAGATATAACGAAATTATTCCAGCAATATCTCGTTTTAAACTTGAAGGAAAAAAAAAGCCTTGCATATTTGTTCTTAACTGTTTCATGTGTGGTGTATGTAAAATTCGCAAATTTCCAAGCAGAAAACAGAATCAAACTGTCATTAGCATCCACGGATAAATACCCGAAGTGAAATGTTTTGATTTTGTCGAGTTGCATCGAAAGAATGCCAATTTTTTTTTACAGAATCGGAATCTTAATAGCCTAAAACATGGGATTCCGTAAAAAAAAAAAAAAGTTCAGAGAGGGAAGGGTTCCGTTTACATATATTCCATTTGGACCATTCTTTTTTAAATGCAGAACCCGGCGCAGATAAAGCTAGTATTTGCATATTGGGCTGAAAACCGTTTTGGTTAGAAACAAGATCGAAGGCTGCCTATGAATTTTTTTTTTTTTTTATATTTATCAAAACGTGTAAATTTTGTTCGTCTTACAACACTCAAACACCTGGGCCACCCCGGGTATCTATATACAGTGAAAGAAAAAAATTGAGATAGAAATCTTTGGAGTTCATTTCACTTATTCTTAAAATTATAACACAAAGGTGTCAGCCAAGGCAACAGACATTCTAAAAATAGCAACCAAATGACACCATTCTGCATTTCAAAATACACATAATTAATGATCAATTAATGATGTGTGTTACATTAATACAGCTGTATTTTCACTTAATATACAGAATTAATAACAATATAAAGCATACCTACACAAGAGAGCTCCCCCACCCCGACTTTGTTTCCTCATAACTTTCATAATTTTCTACAAATACCTTTCATGTGGTTATAGGTTACGATTATATCGGAATTTAGTGCAAGATATAAAAATGTTAATTCAATAGATTTTATACTCACATATTAATGTAGTCCGAATGTGAATATATAAGATGATCATCGGTCAGACTCAAACACAACTTCCTATTCTTTGTATGTTTCCAACGACAGAATCATGAAGGAAACAACATTAATATATTTATCATTTGTCCAAGACATTTTTACACAAGTCTATGCATATATTAATGTTTATGTCTGAACTGCAAAATAAACAATAAGTTGTTTTTGTTTTTTTATAGCGAGCGGCAGAATAAATCATCAGCTTCGAAGAAAAAAATAAATTCACTGTGTTTCTTCGACGGAGAAATCATCTTTTACCAAAAATATTATGCTTGGTTTCGGTTGGAATAAATATGTAATGTGTTGTAGAATTGATCTACCAGTTAGTTAGGCTGACTCCCTGACAGACAAACAGTAGATTTTGGCTAACAATGGTAAGAAATAAATCTTCGCACATTCCGTTTAAGAATCAAAAAGACGTTTACCTATTTACTTAAAATATGTCAGGAGGTAACGACCGGAAGAATGGAAAGGGAAGTGACATAAGGAATGAATAATACCCCCATAACTCTCACACTCTCTCATACTTACACAATATATGTGTATATATATATTATTTATTTATTTAAGGTCATATTACATGCTATTAATAGTTTCATATGCTGAGAGAAATCAAACATTTTCTTCGGGCGCAAACTACACATTATTACGAACTAAAAATTGAATCATAGCAGAAACGCAAAATAAACTGAAAAGGCAGCATATACAGAATGCAGATAGGAAACAACGGAAAACGAAAAACAGAAATTAAAATGTCAAAAATAAAAAGTAAGCGCTAAAAAGGTAAAAGAGCTATCCTCCTTAGACCTTAAATGATAAGCTGGAAAGGTATCAAGTTAGTCAGGAAAGGCGGAATTTTCCAAGAATTGGAAAATTGAATGATAGCAGAAACGCGAAATAAACTGAAAAGGCAGCATATACAAAATGCAGATAGGAAACAACGAAAAACAGAAATTAAAATGTCAAAAATAAAAAGTAAGAGCTAAAAAGGTAAAAGAGCTATCCTCCCTAGACCTTAAATGATAAGGCTGGAAAGGTATC
The DNA here is from genome assembly GCF_006345805.1 of Octopus sinensis. NCBI lineage: Eukaryota > Metazoa > Mollusca > Cephalopoda > Octopoda > Octopodidae > Octopus > Octopus sinensis. The sequence goes on along the minus strand of NC_043003.1, from coordinate 58,721,610 downwards.
AAGTTAGTCAGGAAAAGGCGGAATTTTCCAAGAATTGGAAAATTGAATGATAGCAGAAACGCGAAATAAACTGAAAAGGCAGCATATACAAAATGCAGTTAGGAAACAACGGAAAACGAAAAACAGAAATTAAAATGTCAAAAATAAAAAGTAAGAGCTAAAAAGGTAAAAGAGCTATCCTCCTTAGACCTTAAATGATAAGGCTGGAACGGTATCACGTTAGTCAGGAAAAGGCAGATTTTTTCAATTCTTCAAAATATATTTATACATATGTATGCAAACACTGAAAACCTCTGACCTGAAGTTCAACAGAGAGTTAGGAATCTTAGATCTGAACAGGACCTGCACTCTTTCAACCAAAGACTACTTAGTCGATCCATTCACCAGACAAAGTACATTTTTTCTTGAATTTTCTTCACGGATCAGTACATTATATATCATTGTCATCATCGTTTAACATCCGTTTTCCATGCTAGCATGGGTTGAACGATTTGACTGAGGGCTGGCGAACCAGATGGCTGCACCAGGTTCCAATCTTGATCTGGCAGAGTTTCTACAGCTGGAAGCCCTTCCTAACGCCAACCACTCTGAGAGTGTAGTGGGTGCTTTTACGTGCCACCAGCACGGGGGGCAGTCAGGCAGTACTGGCAACGACCTCGCTCGAATCTTTTTACACATGCCACCGGCACAGGTGCCATATATATATATATATTTCCTCTGCCTTCCCTTCTCAGGATCATTCCTTCTCCTATGTTTCCGACGAAGAGCTCCGCTCGAAATGTTAAACCCTCCTTCTTTCCTGAGCATCCAATAATACTATATTTGTTCCACGTCCTCGCATTGTTGTGTTTTCTTGTTTGGATTAACTATATATATATATATATATATATATACAAAATAAGAAAATGGAGAAACACATCTTAATCAATGATCAACTACCAGATAATACCCAATCACATAATTTTTTAAACCACTACATATGAACATTAAGGTCAAACATAATAATAAAGAACAAAACAATGTACATGAAAGAGTAATATGATACAATAAGTACAGTATGTATAAGTGAATATAAATAAATAAATACAAATATAAATATAAACTACATCTTACAGCTGTTTCAGCCATGCAGATATGGGTGCCTCATTATGCTCATATTAGCCATGTGTGATAGGTTAATATGTAGTTATAAATGAGATACTTACAAAAATATCCCAAGGCCTCTTCAGAGATTTTGAAGAACAAACTAAATTAAATATGAAAATCAGAGGAGGTACACCCATACAATAGTGGGTACATACCCAAAATATATAATATAATATACACATACATATGAGTGCATATATCCATACTCCTATATATATATATACATATATATAATAATAATAATATACAGCAATATACATACATATGTTCTATATTCAAGGTTATATTTAGTCACAACAATATATTAGAATATTACAATATAGAAACATACACATATCTATATTCAAATGCAGATATACAAAGTCAATAATTCATTATATTAAGTTACAAAATGCCATTAATATTAATATCATTACTATTACCATTGCCACTATTGCTACTAATATCATTATTATTATTATTAACTAGCAGTATCGCCCGGCGTTGCTCAGGTTTGTAAGGGAAATAACTATAAAGCATTTTTAGAGAGTTATAGCCAAAAAATAGCAAAAAAATGGGAAAAAAATGATAAATTTTTTTGAGAGTTAAAAAAGGTGGAGTTGCGTCCCCTAGACGGTCTGTGGTTTGGGTTTCGGATTCTCGACCCCATGTCGAATTTATCGATTTTTTTCAGAACTGGGGGAACTTTTCAAAATTTTCGCTGCGTTAGTTTTGAATTATGACATTGGGCTATGTGTGTGTCAAGTTTCATCAGAATCGGTTGAAAGCCGTGGTCAGAGTGAGGGTACGAGAAAACAGACACACAGAAAACGCACAGACAAACTGCCGTTTATATAGAGAGAGATAATGGCATTAATACCAGCAAAACAATATATGCATCACGCGGTTAGCAACATAATAGCAAAAACAACAACAACAATAATACAGTACCATGCAACAGTCCGAGTAAACGCTTGTACACCTGTGGAATTTTCTACTATGTAAATCAATGTTTTCCATCTTTCTTTTTATATGTATCTGCCGATCTTAATGCTTTGCATGGTACTGTATTATTGTTGTTGTTGTTTTTGCTATTATGTTGCTAACCGCGTGATGCATATATTGTTTTGCTGGTATTAATGTTATTATTAATAATAATAATAATAATGATATTAGTAGCAATAGTGGCAATGGTAATAGTAATGATATTAATATTAATGGCATTTTGTAACTTAATATAATGAATTATTGACTTTGTATATCTGCATTTGAATAGAGATATGTGTATGTTTCTATATTGTAATATTCTAATATATTGTGTGACTAAATATAACTTTGAATATTAGAACAATGTATGTATATTACTGTATATTATTATTATTATATATATGTATATATATATATATATATATATATATATAGGAGTATCGATATATGCACTCATATGTATGTGTATATTATATTATATATTATATATTTTGGGTATGTACCCACTATTGTATGGGTGTACCTCCTCTGATTTTCATATTTAATTTAGTTTGTTCTTCATAATCTCTGAAGAGGCCTTGGGATATTTTTGTAAGTGTCTCATTTATAACTACATATTAACCTATCACACATGGCTAATATGAGCATAATGAGGCACCCATATCTGCATGGCTGAAACAGCTATAAGATGTAGTTTATATTTATATTTGTATTTATTTATTTATATTCACTTATACATACTGTACTTATTGTATCATATTACTCTTTCATGTACATTGTTTTGTTCTTTATTATTATGTTTGACCTTAATGTTCATATGTAGTGGTTTAAAAAATTATGTGATTGGGTATTATCTGGTAGTTGATCATTGATTAAGATGTGTTTCTCCATTTTCTTATTTTGTATTATTAATTTGTGGTAAAACATTTTACCTTTGCCCATATAATACAGTAAATGAATTAACTGCATCGCAATTCTTAACATTTATGTATTACTTTGTTGGGTACTTCACTAGCAGTATATTGGATATATGTTATCCCATGGAGGGTTGCACTTACAACCCCTATCTTAATTTGTACATATATATATATCATCATCATCATCATCATCATTTAGCGTCCGTTTTCCATGCTAGCATGGGTTGGACGGTTCTACTGGGGTCTGTGAAGCCAGAAGGCTTCATCAGGCCCAGTCAAATCTGGCAGTGTTTCTACGGCTGGATGCCCTTCCTAACGCCAACCACTCCGTGAGTGTAGTGGGTGCTTTTTACGTGCCACCCGCACTGGTGCCAGACAGAGCTGGCAAACGGCCACGAACGGATGGTGCTTTTTATGTGCCACCGGCACGAGGGCCAGGCGAGGCTGGCAATGGACATGAAACGGGGCGGTGCTGGCAACGGTCGCGAAACGGAAAGTTCTCTTACATGCCACCGGCACTGGTAACACATCTGCAATTTCCATTGATCGATTTCCATTGATCGATTTCGATTCTGATCCTCACTATATATATATATATATATATAATGTACTGATACGTGATAGAAAATTCAAGAAAAAATGTACTCACCAGATGGAGTATATTTTTTATTCTCTTTTACTCTTTTACTTGTTTCAGTCATTTGACTGTGGCCATGCTGGAGCGCCGCCTTTAGTCGAGCAAATTGACTCCAGGACCCATTCTTTGTAAGCCTAGTACCTACTATATTGCCAAGTTACGGGGACGCAAACACACCAGCGTCGGTTGTCAAGTGATGGTGCAAGGACAAACACAAACACACACATATATATACATATATGTGTATATCATCATCGTTTAACGTCCGCTTTCCATGCTGGCATGGGTTGGACGATTTGACTGAGGTCTGGCGAACCAGACTCCAATCTGATCTGGCAGAGTTTCTACAGCTGGATGCCCTTCCTAACACCAACCACTCCGAGAGTGTAGTGGGTGCTTTTACCTGCCACCGGCACGAGGGCCAGTCAGGCGGTACTGGCAACGACCACGCTCAAAAGATGTTTTTTACGTGCCACCTGCACAGGAGCCAGTCCAGTGGCACTGGCAATGACCTCACTCGAATGTTTCTTCATGTGCCACCAGCACAAGTGCCAGTAAGGTGACGCAGGTAAAGATCATGCTCGAATGGTGTTTTTTACGTGCCACCGGCATGGAGGCTAGCTTGTTGCTCTGGCAACAATCATGCTTGTATGGTACTCTTCAAGCTCCACTAGTACGGATGCCAGTCATCGAATTTGATTTCACTTGCCTCAACAGGTCTTCGCAAGCAGAGTTTAGTGTCCAATGAAGGAAAGGTACACATAAGTGGGCTGGTGTTTTTAATTAATCTTGCATTATTTTGTAGCTACAAGATTAATTAAAAACAGTATGAATGAAAAAATACTACATTTGACAGAACAATTTGAATGCTAAAGGGTTAAGCATTCAGATCACATTATTTTGTAGCTTTAAGAAGGTGAGCCAGCAGTTAGCATACTGAATGAAGTGCTTAGCAGTATTTCACCCGTCGCTACATCCTGAGTTCAAATTCCGCCGAGGTCGACTTTGCCTTTCATCCTTTTGGGGTCGATAAATTAAGAACCAGTGAAACACTGGGGTCAATGTAATGGACTTGTCCCCTCCCCCACAATTTCAGGCCTTGTGCCTGTAGTAGAAAGGATTTTGTAGCTTTGAAATTTTGATGATGTGGCCACATATTTTTAGAGTAGCACTGAAAGGTAGGTGTGATAAGCTGGATTTGGCTGGTGAGAACATAAAACAGGTAACATATCTGGGCCGGATAAGGTCAGTTTAAATGGTAAGGGGTTAAAGGTTAAAGAGAAAGGTCACACACGATGGGCTTCTGTCAGTTTCCCTCTACCGACAAGGCTTTGGTCAGCCCGAGCTATAGTAGAAGACACTCACCCAAGGTGCCACGCAGTAGGACTGAACCCGGAACCATGTGGTTGATTAGCACACTACTTACCACACAGCCACACCTGCGCCTTTTACTTGTTTCAGTCATTTGACTGCGGCCATGCTGGAGCACTGCCTTTAGTCGAGCAAATCAACCCCAGGACTTATTCTATGTAAGCCTAGTACTTATTCTATCGGTCTCTTTTGCCAAACTGCTAATTTACGGACACATAAACACACCAGCATCGTTTGTCAAGCGATGTTGGGGGGACAAACACAGACACACAAACATATACACACATATATATATATATATACATGTACACAATGGGCTTCTTTCAGTTTCCGTCTACCAAATCCACTCACAAGGCTTTGGTTGGCCCAAGGCTATAGTAGAAGACACTTGCCCAAGGTGCCAGAAATAAAATTTCCTGGGTGTGAATTACATGGTTCGTTATTAAATATATATATATAGAAATTGTGTATAATTGGTGTATTTGTGTCTGTGTGTGCGCGCACAACAATTTCTATGACTTATACGAATAAACAGAAAGTACAGATATTTATGTTCTACATACCTGTTATATACGTCTACTTTCGTTTTCGCATCCATGAAGTTTTTGAGGATGACGGAAAAGCTATTTGATGCACCCACTAAAAGCTTTGGAAATGGGGCTAATGCAGATTCACACCTCCCCTTCAGAAATGTATTTTTTCCTCAAAAAGTTTATTCTGACCTAGGAATCCAAATAAACTTTTTCAGAAAAATGCATTTTTTCTGGGAGATGTGCAAATCTACATTAGCGCCCCTGGAATTGCGATTAAGCAATTACGACAGGTCAGCAAATTTCACATTCTTATTTTTGTTTCTGATTTCTCTCAACACTCTCTCTGCCCTCTCTTTCTCGAAGTTTTACAGCTTCATACCAGCGTTTTAAGAAAAAAACCAAAGCAAAAATTTTCCGCGCCCAAGCTAAGTTTTGTGTGTGGGGGTGGGGGGAGAAAGATGAACGATTTAAAATAAATATATCTTAATTGTAGTGTGAGAAAGTATATATATTCTGATGATAAAATATATTATCTTTCAAAAACATCCTAAATTTATAGACTATATCGTGTATGTTTAAGAAATGGTTCATTATATATATATATTTATATACCAGAGAATGAGACATTCCTAACCCTCAAACCCTAGCAGATTCATATTCCCATAACCGAAAACGGGGGTTTGTGTTGAAAAAAAGAAATAAATGAAAGTGGGGGTTTGGGGGGTACAAAAGGAAGTCTTGCCCATGCTATTAGATATATATATATATATATATGTGTGTGTGTGTGTGTGTGTATGTCTACATTTTACCAGTCTACACACACGCTATTATATATGTATATATATATATATACACAATATTATATATGTTTAATAACGAAGCATGTAATTCACACCCTGGAAATTTTCTTTCTGTAAAATGTTAGGAGTGGGTGAAACTTCCGAGGTTTCCACCCCACCCCACTCCATTTGTTGAACCGCAAAAATAGTTTTCTAGCTTGTTGGGATGGGTTATGTTAGCATGTCATAGGAATTCATTCAACGAAAAAAAAGAAAAAAATTCCAATTCGCCACCCCCTTTTCCGAACCAAAATAAGGGATTTGCAGTATATTAGGGTAAGGAGGTCAGAGTACTTGATTCCACGCAAAAAATCCGAATTTTAAAAAAAAATTTTCCTTAGTGGAAATTCCGGGGGGGGGGGCTCCCCCCCTTCCGGACCAATTCCTAACCAAAATATGGGATTTGCAGCATATTACAAGGTCAGGGTACTTGATTTCACGCAAAAAATCCGAGTTTGTTTTTTTTTCTTAGTGAAAATCGTGCGGGTGTTACTCTGTAATTTTACCGGTGCCACTCAGTGGGACTGAACTCGGAACCATGTGGTTCGTAAGCAAGCTACTTTCCACACAGCCACTCCTATAATATAATATAATACATATATATATATAGACACACGTATGTACATACATATATATGTATATCACCGTGACCGACCAGGCTATCAGATGTTGCTACACATCGCTGGTCACAATGCGCTTCGCACAGTTTTAGCCTTCAAATGACGCCACCCCGTTGGCTAAGCGAGCAGGTCAATATATGTATATAGTTATGCATATATCGGTACAGACGATGAAGGGTCGTTTTTAATGTTACTTCTTTTGTTTTCCATTCATTTCTCTTGTTTATTGCGTACCCAACGATATTTTCGTATTTCATGTTTGTTTACATTTTTGTGACATCCAATACCGATATATGCATTCCTTAGTTTAAAAAAAAAAACCATGGTGGGATTCAGTTATCTCAAAGTTTTCTAAAGGTTGCTGAGGTTTAACCATCTTGAATCAAAAGAAATACGTACATATTTGTATTAATAAATATACACTGGATAACTGAACAATTCTATGAATTCACACCTTATACTAATTATTTATATACATATTTGGCAACGGCCAATGCCAGCGCCGCCCTGACTGGCTTCTGTGCTGGTGGCATGTAAAAGGCACCAACCAATCGTGGCCACTACCAGCCTCCCCTGGCACGTAAAAAGCACCCGCTACACTCACGGAGTGGTTGGCATTAGGAAGGGCATCCAGCTGTAGAAACACTGCCCGATCAGACTGGAGCAGCCTCCTGGCTTCCCAGACCCCAGTCGAACCGTCCAACCCGTGCTAGCATGGAAAACGGATGTTAAACGACAATGATGATGATATTTCTGTACATACATTCACATATATGTACAGGGGTTGGACAAAATAATGGAAACACCTAGCACCATAATATTGAAATATCTATAAAACCGTCAAAAGCTTGTTTATTTAATATGTTTTGCTAAAATTGCTGTTTCTTTTCACATATCATCAGAAAAAGGTAATTAAAATTCATTAAAATGATAGATCTGTTGGCCTTTCAAAGAGGTCAAATTGTTGGTGCTTGTATGGCAGGTGCTAGCATAATGAAAACAGCCAAAACGTTTGGTGTATCAAGAAGTACTGTCTCGAAAGTAATGACAGACTTTGAGAAAGAGGAAAAAACCTGTGTCATAAACCTTTCCATCTCATACAGAGTGTGGCAGAGGATGGACGTTTTTGAAATGGCTATTAATCAGCCTCAGTGGGAGGGACATATGTCCAACAGGTACCATTCAGTCCGTGGTGTCTTACCATTTTTTTTTCCTTTCGGGTGAAGCCATGGTGCTGTGGACGATAGAGCATCATATGTTTGCCTACGACAGTTACATGAAGAATGAGTCTGTCACAGCTAGTTTCAGCACCACTTCAACATCCACCAAAATCAGGCTGTTCCCATCCGTAACACAATCTTACATTGGGTAAATGCACTTCATACATGAGGTACACTAATGAATAGGGACCAGTGGGGACACCACGAATGGTACGAACCTCAGAAAATGTGGAACGTGTCAGACAAGCTTTGATACGGAGTCCAAATCACTCTGCTTGGAGGCATACCACTGAACTTAGTATCGGTAAGGCAAATTATGTATGAAGACCTGCATTTCCAACCGTACAAATTGGTCACTGGCAACAGTTGAAACCATAAGACTACACACAAAGCAATGCTGGAGAGAGTGGAGGCCAACTCCCAAGAATGCTTTCCGAAATGCATCAATGAAAACGGACACCACATGATGGATGTTGCTTTCCACACTTGATTTTGACAAATGCTAATTCAATACAAACACATTGATGTCCATAAAATTTGTTTGCAGCTAAAATCAATGATTAAAAAAATTTTTCTCTGTCCCATCCTGTACAAGTATAAGCGGACACATGCAAATTAACATCCAGCATAACTATCACATTATGATGATGGACTCATGCTATAAATATAAATATAAACAAATTATATTCATCTCCCAAACACAATCATTCTCATGATAGGATATACATATAAGGGGAGAAACTAGTAGTAGTTGATAGCTTCTGCTACCTAGGTGACCAAGTCTGTAGTGAGAGTGCATGCTCAGAGAGTGTTACTACTAGAATAAGAATAGCCTAGGTAAAGTTCAGAAAGCTTCTACTCCTACAGGTGCAAAGGGCCTCTTGCTCAGAGTGAAAGGTAGATTGTATGATGCATGTGTGTGAACTGCCATGCTTCACGGCAGTGAAACATGGGCAGTGAAGACATGAGTAGGCTTGAAAGAAATGACGCTAGGATGATCCGCTGGATGTGTAATGTCAGTGTGCACATATGACAGAGTGTAAGTGCCCTGAGAGAAATGTTGGACATGAGAAGCACCGAATGTGGCATGCAAGAGAGACATTAGCATTGGTATGGTCATGTACTATGGATGGATGAGGAGAGCTGCGTGAAGAAGTGCCACTCCCAAACAGTTGACGGAATCTGGAGTATAGAGAGACCCAGGAAGACATGGGATGAGGTGGTGAAGCATGGGCCTCACAGAGACAATGACAAAAGACCGAGACCCATGGAGATATGCTATGACTGAGAAGACCCGGCAAATAAAGTGAGTTCACAGCTGTAACCTACACCAGATTCGCATAACCAGCCCACTCAAAAGTACCTTGGATCGGAGGGTGACATGCTGTGCTTGAGGAGACCTACTGAGTCAAGTACATCGACATCAAAACCAAAATCAAATGGAAATTGTAGTTGTGATCCTCATGCCGGTGGCACGTAAAAAGCACCATCCGAACATGGTCAATGCCAGTACCGCCCTGACTGGCTTCCGTGCTGGTAGCACGTAAAAAGCACCAACCGATCTTGGTCATTGCCAGCCTCCTCTGGCCCCTGTGCCGGTGGTACATAAAAAGCACCCAGTACACTCTCAGAGTGGTTGGTGTTAGGAAGGGCATCCAGCTGTAGAAACACTGCCAGATCAGACTGGAGCCTGGTGCAGCCTCCTGGCTTCCCAGACCCCAGTTGAACCATCCAACCCATGCCAGCTTGGAAAACAGGTGTTAAACAATGATGATGATGAAGTACACAGAAAATGGGGAAATATTGATCAGCAACAATTGACTAGCATCAATTATAACTTTTTAATTAAATACAAATAGACTGTATCCCATCTAACAGCTGTTTCTGATTTCCTATCATACGGTATTGCCATTGAAAATTCTGAAAATAATATTCATCATATTTGGTAATACATTCCCATTACAGGCAATAGGTGGTTGGACTTTACACCATATCCATAAGTAAATAATTGAAATTAATTGGACATTTTATTATGATAGAAACTATTAATTAGTTTCTATCATAATTAAGGCGGCGAGCTGGCAGATACGTTAGTGCGCCGGACTAAATGCTTAGCGGTATTTCGTCTGTCGTTACGTTCTGAGTTCAAATTCTGCCGTGGTCGACTTTGCCTTTCATCCTTTCGGGGTCGATAAATAAAGTACCAGTTTCGCACATATGATGGACATCTTCAGTTTCTACCTACCAAATTCATTCATAAGGATTTGGTTGGCCCAAGGATATAGAAAACACTGGCCCAAAGTGCCATACAGTGGGACTGAACCCTTGTGCCTCTCTTTCTCTTTCTACATATACACACACACACATGCTATAAATTTTACAGTATAACTTACACAAACATCATAACATGCACAAAAAATGCACACATAGCTACAGAATAAACATTCAAGATCCCATCTTCTCAATGATATAAAATATTTTAAATTTTATTTGGAACATAATCTATACAGCAATGTAATCTTTGATTTAGGAAAAATAAATATCAGAGCTGTTTGCCCATAAAGTCAAATAAATAAATAGTATATTTTATCCTTTCTTGAAATTTCTAAAAGAATGATTTTATTTAAAATAACACCAATAAGTTAATTACATCAATGTAATTATCATATATCTGTAATTATTTAAAATTGTGTAGAGGAGTTATCATATAATTACCGTATTTTAAAGTATAAGGAACCCCTTAATTTTAGGGGCTTAAAATTTGGAAAAAAGGTTTTGTAAGGGATCATAATACTATCCAATGTATAAGAAACTCCCATTTTTTTAACCTAATTTTTGACAAAAAAAGGTTCCTTATACATGTTAAAATACGGTATGTCTTCTCTCCTGTGGTTAAATATATTTTTCATACAAAACAACAAAATGGTGCAATTATTCTTCTTCATCAAAAGCATGTCAGATGTATCTTGTTAGAATGATTTCAATGAAGGTAATTATGACTTTTCTCCTGTGTGACGTTACTTATGTCCCAGTCATGTTTTAGAAGGTACGATTTACTTAATACCAATGTTATGACATCTCTCCTGCATGAATCCATTTGTGAGTAGTTAAGTTGCTTTTTTCAGAAAACGATTTATCACAGATATCACAGTGATATGGTTTATCTCCTGAATGAATACGTTCGTGGGATGTCAAATAACTTCTGCGAGAGAATGATTTACCACAGACATCACAAAGATATGGTTTCTCTCCTGTATGAATGCGTTTGTGAGTGGTTAAGTGACTGTCTATAGAGAATGATTTACCACAGATATCACAATGATATGGCTTCTCTCCTGTATGAATGCGTTTGTGTTTAGTTAAGCTACATGTTACAGAGAATGATTTACCACAAACATCACAATGATATGGTTTTTCTCCTGTATGAATACGTATGTGGGTAGTCAAATGATTTGTCTGAGAGAAAGATTTCCCACAGATCTCGCAGTGATATGGTTTCTCTCCTGTATGGATTCGCCTGTGAATAGTTAAGTGACTTTCAACAGAAAACGACTTATCACAGATCTCACAGTGAAATGGTCTATCCCTTGCATGAATGCGTTTACGAGAAGTTGAGCGAACAGTTGTAATTAATAATTTACCACTGTGACGGGAGTTCTCTCCTGTATGCATGTGTTTATTGGAAGTGAAGGAATCCTTTTTGAAAGTGATTTATCATAGTGATATGGTTTATCTCCTGTATGAAGACATTTGTGAGTTGCTAAATCATGATTCTGAGAGAATGATGCTGCACAAATGTCACACCAATGTGACTTATCCGGTGTATGAATGTGTTTGTTAGAAGGCAGGTAACTTTTTTGAGAGACTGATTTAGCAGAGAGATCACAAAGGTATAGCTTCCCTGCATGAATGCGTTTGTGTTTAGTCAAGCTATATACTACGGAGAATGATTTACCACAGATATCACAGTCATATGGCTTCTCTCCTGTATGAACACGTATATGAGTAGTTAGGTGATTTGTTTGAGAGAATGATTTACCGCATATCTCACAGTGATATGATTTTTTTCCTGTATGAAGACGTTTTTGAGTTGTTAAGTGACTATCTAAAGGGAATGATTTATCGCAGCGAAATATCTTCTCTCCTGTATGAATTCGTTTGTAAGAAGGTAAGTGAACTATTGTAGAGAATGATTTACCATAAATATTAATGTTATAAGGTCTGTCTACTAAATGGATACATTTGTGAAAAGTGAGGGAATTCTTTCGGAAAAATGATTTACCACAGATATCACAGCAATATGATTTGCCTCTTGTATGAATATGCTTGTGAGTAGTTAAGTCACCATTTTTAGAGAATGATTTGTCACAGATATCACAGTGATATGGTTTATCTCCTGAATGAATAAGTTTGTGGGATGTCAAATAACTTCTGCGAGAGAATGATTTACCACAGACATCACAAAGATATGGTTTCTCTCCTGTATGAATGCGTTTGTGAGTGGTTAAGTGACTGTCTATAGAGAATGATTTACCACAGATATCACAGTGATATGGTTTCTCTCCTGTATGAATGCGTTTGTGTTTAGTTAAGCTACATGTTACAGAGAATGATTTACCACAGATATCACAGCGATATGGCTTCTCTCCCGTATGAATACGTATGTGGGTAGTTAAGTGACTTGTTTGAGAGAATGATCTACCACAGATCTCACAGTGATATGGTTTCTCTCCTGTATGAATGCGTTTGTGAATAGTTAAGTGACTATCTATAGCAAATGATTTACCACATACATCACAATGAAATGGCCTCTCTCCTGTGTGAATACGTTTGTGAGAAGTTAAGTGAACTATTGTAGAGAATGATTTGCCACAGATATGACAGCGATAAGGTTTCTCTCCTGTATGAATACGTTTGTGTCTGGTTAAGTTACTCTTTTTAGAGAATGAGTTTTTACAGATATCACAGAAGTATGATGTTTTTCCTGACTGTTTATGTATCTCATCAGGGAAATCAATCCTTTTAGACAATGTTTTATACTTAACCTGGTTCTCACATAATTCTGTTTCCATAATTTTCTTCTTTCACAACATATATGGACACTCTTATGTTAGATTTTAAAATTTGTTTTCTAACAAATATTTCCTCAGCAATATTTCTATAAGCTGTGATAGTTGTCAATATCTAAAGAAACTGCAAACAGCTACTTACAAGATGATTGATTATATTACTATCATTTCATAGACAATTATTCCAAGATGGAGCAACATTAAAGTAAAACCATTTATCAAGGCAAATCCATAGATGTAACTTCTTAAAGACAAACCAGATATATTTTCATGATGTAATTTAGCTGAGTTCAATTACAATGCAAAATTATTTTGTTCATATTCCAGGTAGTGAAGTTAAGAAATTTTGCTAATATTCTCAGTTCGCATAGAATATTTCATGGAAGTTCAAAAATAGATTTATATAAACAAGCGAGTGGGAGATTGTTCTTTGTTACATTTTTGGATGATAAATATTGTTGATGCTTTGAAGAGAAAATATATTTTACACCAGTGCCATCTAATAATCTGAAATAATAAAGAAAAACAGTGTAAAAGATAAAGGATATTTAAAAGGCAGAGATTCAATATTGAAATTTTTACATTTCTACAGATTAACTATAGTTTTAAACCTTTAGCTGAACAATTGAAATTCACTTTATAATTTACTGTAAAATTATATTTCAATCTTGGAAGTTTTTTAATCTTCAAACTACAGGTAGATTTTTTTTCAGATTCTGTACCACAATGCAACCATTCTCAAAATGAAACAGTATGGCTCCTAAAGAACCATACATTTTTAGGATTCGCTAGTAATACCTATATATATATATATATATATATATAAATATATAAAGTAGGGGATGCTGACCTGAAACTAAACAACTGAAGGCTAAAAGGAGAAAAAGATATTGAATCGATAATACGATATAGTTAATACTTACATATATCAATGTAGTTAAAATGCAAAACAAGTTCAACGTATAAGAGAACAACAGTGTCATAATAACTTTTGAATGAATTCTTACAATAATCACAAAGACAAAGACATTTACTGATATTTTATCTAACGTCTGATAGGGAAATTTTAATGTGTATCTATATCTTTTTTGAAGTGACAGTGACTTATTAACAGCGGGGGGGGGGGGGTTCATTATTCGGAGAAATTCTCTTGAAGGCTATTCTTCGATATAACTCGCACACGTATTCGAGCCAAAACGAAAGATTGCCCCGGCTATATTTTGTTTGGTTAAGATAAAATTAACGACTGATGTGCAGCGTTCAAACCGAAAAGATCCTTTCTGTTATCTTCAGAAATGTAAACAAAGTCACGTGTGTACCTATACCGAATCATCGCCATTGGGCAATCTTTCGTTTTGGCTCGAATGCGTGTTCTACCAGTATACGAAGTTTAAATGTGTTTACTTACGTGGAAATTATTTTTAAAAACTGCCGGTCAAACCGAAACGATACCACATCTGTGACCACCCAAAAGCTAATTATAGTCAATAATTTGTATTTGGTTTTCAATTAATAAGCTGTGCATTTATTGATTCTCAAAGATGATAATATATTGTTACCGGAAGCCAAAAAAACGGAAGTGACGTAGTACCAGTGTTTATTGGAAGAATCGATATCAGGGGAGTTAATTCTCGCTTTCTCTTTTGGAAGGTGGAAAAGAATAGAAAGAAATTTGTCTGCACAGATTTGTCAATTTCTAGATCTAGAAGAGTCATGGGCAAATTGCAGTACTTTCTGAATGGCACACCTGATTTTGCGAGGAAAAGAACGTTTATTAAAATTGCCTTCAATTTATTTTTAGTCGTATGTTGAATCATATTTCATGCAGCCCTCCTCTCAAGAGTTGCACCTGTCTGATCTAGAGTCTTCTGAGACAACATAGCGCATCAAAATATTCATCTAACAAATAATTATAACTTACAGTTCATTTTATAAAAAGTAATCTAGAATTCCTGCTAGTTTTTGTTGTTAGTGTTGAATAATTTCTGTTTGATTCCCTGTGACTGATCTTTTTGAAATTTCTTTCGTAAATGTAGTTTTCAGGTAATTTTCATAATTCGCAAGTTAAAACTACCACTAAGAGATATCGTAGTCTATACACACAATCTGCTTTTTGTGCCAGTGGCACGTAAAAAGCACCCTCTACACTCACAGAGTGGTTGGCATTAGGAAGGGCATCCAGCTGTAGAAACACTGCCAGATCAGACTGGAGCCTGGAGCAGCCTCCTGGTTTCCCAAAATCCTCGGTCGAACCATCCAACCCATGCTAGCATAGAAAATGGACGTTAAACGATGATGATGATGATGAGATAAAAGGGCTGAGATCTTTTTTCAACCCATCCTTACTCTGGCTTCTATATGTTCAGAATATCCAACACCACTACTAATAATGCTACCAAGGTAACAGAAGCTATCAACTACATCTAGGGAATCTTCAGGGCACTATGCCCTTGGGCTTATTGCTCCTCTGCATCTACAGTCTTTGGTTGGTTTGCTTTTTTATTCCATAGTACATCTTGTGTATTCAGTTTACATTTGGTATACCAAATGAAATTCCTACTTATATCTTTATATATAAAAGAGAGGTTGTGTGCTGTCTGTCTCCTACGATTTAGATTCCTAACTACTCCCACATTTTGCGGTGCAGTTTAACTAATCTTATAGTCGTGATTCATATCGAGCCCTTCTGGGTATTAGCGCGTGTCTACGATGAGTCTACGATTTAAAAAAAATTTACCATCAATTTTTCCCATTTTTTAATGCATTTTTGGCATATATAAGGGAAGTAACTCTCTAAAAATTTATTATTAAATCTCAGAATGTAAAAAGCTACAGTAACACCGCCCCTTTGTGGTTAGCCATATTGAGATGGCTATTATACTTTACATCTCTAAAAACGCCGGGTGATACTGCTAGTATATATATATATGTTGGGGGGACAAACACACACACATATACATATATACAACGGGCTTCTTTCAGTTTCCATCTACCAAATCCAGTCACAAGGCTTTGGTTGGCCCGAGGCTATAGTAGAAGACACTTGCCAAAAGTGCCATGCAGTGGGACTGAACCCAGAACCATGTGGTTGGTAAGCAAGCTACTTACCTCACAGCCATTCCTGTATATATAAGGTAAATAGTTTTATAAAAATTTAGTTGAAATGTGATATGTTATATACTGTTTAAAAACCGCTAAAGACAACTCGCAACTAATTTTTTTTATTAATTAAGACAGACTAATAATGTACTATAGTTTTACATTATTTTTTTATGCTTTTGAATGGACACTAATATTAGATAGTGGTGAGTTTGTAGCTTTTTATCAGGAATATACACACACACATATGCATATATATATATATATATATATATGGAAGGTGGACGTTAAACGAAGATGGTGATATGAGAGCCAAGTTTGGCTGTATGGTTAAGTAGCTTGCTTCCCAACCATATGGTTTCGAGTTAGCTTCACTACATGGCACCTTGGGCAAGAGTCTGCAACCATAGCTCTGAGCCAAGCAAAGCCTTGTAAGTGAATTTGATAGATGGAAACTGAAAGAAGCCTGTCATATATGTATCATCATCGTTGTTTAAATGTCTGTCTTCCATGCTAGCATGAGTGTATGTTTATATGTATACTTGTCTTGACATCCTGTGTTTGAATGAGCATCACTAACATTGTTTTTTTTTTAGTCTTCAATGAAAAACGTGTCTGGGTATGGGGAAATATTACCTTACTTGGAAACACATGATGGTTAGCAACAGGAAGGGCATCTGGCCACAGAAAATCTGCCTCCATAAATTGTCTAAACGATGGAAAAGTGGCTGTTAAATGACGATGAGAGCCTCTTTCTTTTTTCTTCACAGTGAACGTAGATGTAGTGAGATAAATAATTGTAATAGAATATCTCAATAGATTTCAGTGATATGTCATCTCACCTGCATGAATATATGTATATATAGTGCTGTGTATACTATTAGTAGAATTATTGACATAGAAAAATATAACTTTTGATAATCTTCCTCTTAATTTAATATTGTAATAAGGTTTAAAATGTTATGACATAATTCATTCTAAATAATAGCAGCAGGGTAATGGTAACAAAACATGCATTTAACTGTATTTGTAACCAAACAGGAGGATAATTGTTAATCCATAGAAAATTTAATTTTATCTTAATCCTTTAGCATTTAAACCATCCATAGTATTCCACCCGTTTTACGTTCAAACTGGCCAGATCCTGCCTTTGACACCTACCCTCTGGGCCTCATGGAGGCAAAGTGGCTGAGTTCCTTTCAAGTGTTGGGCCTTATGGAGGCAATGACCAAGACCTTTGGTATTATGTTGTGCTTGAGAAGAGCCATCTAACTGAGCAAAATTACAGTTGTGGAAGATACTGGTATCACACATATGACACGTAAAAGCATCCATTACACTCTCAGAGTGGTTGGCGTTAGAAAGGGTATCCAGCCATAGAAAACCGTGCCAAATCAGGCTGGAGCTTGGTGCAATCTTCCAGCGGGCCAGCCCAGTCAAACCATCCAACCCATGCAAGCATGGACAATGGAAGTTAAATGATGATGATGTCATGAAAATCTTGAAGCTATGAGATAGTGCAGGATTTGGGGCAAGTGAAATTGGAATCGAAATTGAACCAATCCGATGACTGGCACCCGGCAGTTGCCAGGGCCGCTGGACTGACTCGTGTGCAGGTGGCAAGTAAAGAAACACCGTTTCGACCCTGTGCTTGAGGAGATCCATTGAGGCAAGTACACCAATATCAAAAATCAATGGAAACTGTAGTTGTGATCCCTGTGCTGGTGGCACATAAAAAGCACCATCCAAACGTGGTCGATGCCAGCGCCGCCTTGACTGGCTTCCGTGCCAGTGGCACTAAAATGCACCAATCCAATCATGGCCGTTGCCAGCCTCGCCTGGTACATAAAAAGTACCCACTACACTCACAGAGTGGTTGGCGTTAGGAAGGACATCCAGCTGTAGAAATACTGCCAGATCAGACTGGAGCCTGGTGCAGCCTCCTGGCTTCCCAGATCTCCGGTCGAACCGTCCAACCCATGCTAGCTTGGAGAACGGACGTTAAACGATGATGATGTGAATAAATAAGTATTACATTTGACAGTGAAGGCATATGTCTCAGTGGTTAGAGCACTGAGCTCACAATCACGAGGTAGTGAGTTTGATTCCTGGACTCAGCTGTGTAGTGTGTTCTTGAGCAAGGCACTTTATTTCACATTGCTCCAGTTCACTCAGCTATAGAAATGAGAAGCAACATCACTGGTGCCATGCTGTATCAGACTATTGCCTTTCCCTGGGATAACATCAGTGGTGTGAAGAGAGGAAACTGGTATGTATGGGCAACCACTGGTCTTCCACAAACAACCTAGCCTGGGACTTCTGTTTTGGAGGGGAACTTTCTAGGTTCAATTTCAAATGGTTTAGCATTGTTTCTATTTGTAAATAAATCACTGAGAAATGTAAATACATCTTTATAAAAATATTGATCTCTGTGGCTGTGTAGTAAGTAGGCGTAGGAGTGGCTGTGTGGTAAGTAGCTTGCTTATGAACCACATGATTCCAGGTTCAGTTCCACTGCATGGCACCTTGGGCAAGTGTCTTCTACTATAGCCTCGGGCCAATCAAAGCCTTGTGAGTGGATTTGGTAGACAGAAACTTAAAGAAGCCCATCGTATATATGTATGTGTGTGTATATGCTTATGTGTCTGTGTTTGTCCCCCTCCCCAACATCGCTCGACAACTGATGCTGGTGTGTTTATATCCCTGTAACTAAGCAGTTCGGCAAAAGAGACCGATAAAATAAGTACTGGGCTTACAGAGTAAGTCCTGGTGTCGATTTGCTGGACTAAAGGCGGTGCTCCAGCATAGCCAGTCACATGACTGAAACAAGTAAAAGCGAATATAGATTGGTGAGGTCAAATGTGGGGATTTTGGGCCTCACAGGTCAGATGGCAACAGATCAAGACAAGATGGTGATAAGCTGTAATAAAGAACTTTGCAGCATTTGCAAATAAAAGTTGATAGATATGAGATGATGTTTTCTTCTCATGCCTTGTCAGGCTCATGAGGGCTGGTTTCCTGGTTTCAATGGCGTATATATTCCCCACCTGGATGGGACGCCAGTCCATCACAGAATTACTCATTTTTGCCAGCTGAGTGGACTGGAGCAACATGAAATGAAGTGTTTTGCTCAAGAACACAAAACATCGCCCGGTTCAGGAATTGAAATCACAATCTTATGATCATGAGTCCAACGCCTTAATCACTAAGTCACGCACCTCCACAATAGATATATTGATGCATACAAATTAATATCCAGCTCAACCATCAAATTGTAATAGATTTGTACAATGGATATAAGAAATGATACAATTTTCCAAATAAATTCCAACATCACAACAGTCTTATCTTCACCTTCCTAATTACTACTACTCAGCTTTATAATGTAGGAAAGTTACATATCCCCTCTGTAGCAAGACACCTGTTCTTGTCCCTCTATCATACTTTAGCCTCTCAGCACCTGGTGTAAAGCCATCACCCACTTCCTCTAGTCAGTGGGGGCTTTTCTCTTTCTTGTCATGCAACTTACTTGCAAACCTCCCAAGTGCAAGTGGCATAAGAAAAAAGTACCTAGCGCACACTTGTAATGTGGTTGGCATTAAGAAGGGTACCCAACCATAGAAAATGTACCAAAGCTGACACTGGAACTCGGTACAGCCCAATGGCTTGCTGGATCCTGTCAAACTATCCAATCCATGCCAGCATGGAAGACAGTTGTTAAATCATCATCATCGTTTAACGTCCGTTTTCCGCGCTAGCACGGGTTGGACGGTTCGACCCGGGGTCTGGGGAGCTAGGGGCTGCTCCAGGCTCCAGTCTGATCTGGCAGTGTTTCTACAGCTGGATGCCCTTCCTAACGCCAACCACTCCGCGAGTGTAGTGGGTGCTTTTTACGTGCCACCTGCACAGGTGCCAGATGCGTCTGGCACCGGCCATGACCGGTTGGTACTTTTTATGTGCCACCGGCACAGAAGCCAGTCGAGGCGGGGCTGGCATCGGCCACATTCGGATGGTGCTTTTTATGTGCCACCGGCACAGAAGCCATTCGAGGCGGGGTTGGCATCGGTCACATTCGGATGGTGCTTTTTATGTGCCACCGGCACAGGTATCATAACTACTGTTTCCATTGATATTTGGTTCGATGTTCATGTACATGCACTTGACTCAACAGGTCTCAAATTTCACACTAACATGATGAAAGAAAGCATACAAGATATATAAAATAAATAAATGAATACATAAGCCAACTCAAGAGATCTCTAGTGAGACATTTTATTGATGTACCCAAAGAGACCCAGAATGGGTCGAAAAGTGTGTTGTACCCAATAAAGTCTACAACACATTCCATCTCCTATTTTATATATATATATATTGGAAAAAATAAGGTACTCGGAGATCTGGATGGTTGTACATTTACAGATTTTTATTAATATGTCACGTTTTTATAAATCATATATTAGCGCTTACATCTACTCTAGTAGATTCATCAGATTTGAATTTTTTGAGGGGATTGGTCCTTCCACCAGTACAAATCATTACAGAAATAGTGATATTTCACCGGTCACAGCTATATATACATATATATATATTTTTTTCAAGAGGAATGAAGATAAGGAACAATTCTTTACAAAAATGAAGATATTAGGATGGGCAATAATGTAAAAGGGAAAGTGTCTTATGAAGGAGCTCAATGAAACAGATATGCATACAATTTTTTGTACATTGTGAGAACATTATTATACAGACTAAGCTAATAGTTCTAGATGGGCTTATAGGGAAGTTGCTGTGATTTTCATATTTTCAGCCATTCAGTTTGAGGGAGAACTTTGTTATGAAGTATTGTTCCATATTTTTTCTCAAGGTGTCATTCCTTGGGCATTTATAGAAGGGAAAGATCTTAAATTTTCCTTCTCCACATGTTTATTCAGTGGAATCTTTCACAGTTCCTCCTCTCAGACATGTTGCCAGTGAATTCTGGCTCGTTGGCATAAAGAATTTCCAGTTTCGCCTATATAATTCTCCTTGCATGTGGGACAGGTTATTCAGTATATTACGTTCTACATCTTGCAGTTCATATCTGCATTTACTTTGAATATTTGACCACTCTTAAATTTCATTTGTTTGTTTCCCTATCTATATTTGTAGAGGGGGGGGGGGTTACTGCAGATCCCACATCTACCATCTCCACACTTTTACAAAGAATTCAGTTTTATTCTCTGATGAGAATTTTGCTCGTTAGTTGTTTCTCTTGGCGTTTACTGTTTTTTTATGCAATATTTGTTAAATGTTTTCCATTTTGGGGCTTTGTAGGACCATTGGTAAGTTTGAATGTATGATTTGAAACATGCTGGTAACTCCAGGGTTGTGTGTGTTTATGAAAGGGATAATGTTTTCTTTCGTTTTTTGTTTTGGGGGTTCTGAGTTGTGTGATGTCCAGTTTCATTGCTCTTGAGATTCCATTTTTTATTAGTTTAAAGGGGTATTTTTGTTCTAGTAGGAAGTTTTTAAGTTCATCTAGTCTTATTAGTCGTGTTTGTGAGTCAGTTACTATACTATATGGGATGTTTCTTTTTATGTGGGATGGGTGGCAGGAGTGGAAATTTAAATATTGGTGTGTCGGTTTTTTTGTAGTGGATGTTGTTGTGATGATGGAGACCCCACATCTACCATCTCCACACTCTTTTACAAAGAATTCAGTTTTATTCTCTGATGAGAATTTTGCTCTTGTTAGTTGTTTCTTCAAGTTTTTCTCTTGGCGTTTACTGTTTTTTATGCAATATTTGTTTAATAGGTTTCATATTTTGGGGTTTTGTAGGACTATTGGTAAGTTTGAATGTATGATTTGAAACGGTTTTTTTTGTAGATGTCTGTTGTGACAATGTGGAGTTGTGTATTTTGATGTTGATGTCTAGGAAGGGAAGTTCGTTGTAGCTAGTATCTATCGTGAAGTTGATAGATGGGTACAGTGTCTTGAGGATGTGGAATCTTCGTAGATCTTCTGATCTGTTCCAAAAGATGAAACAATCATCAAGGTCATCATCATCATTGTTCGACCGTGGTCGAGACAATGGTATTTACCATGCTACGCCAGACTTCACGGTCCATCATGGCATTACGGAGGTCCTGTTGCTGGATGCCTGTATCCCTGGAGATTACATCAGGGTAGCGTTTCCACTTTTTCTTGATGTCTTCTCTGAAGTCGTGTTCGAAGACTTTCCCTATTTCATCGTATAGTTTGTTCTCATATATATATATAGGGGTAGGTGTGGCTGTGTGGTTACAAGTTTGCTTCCCAAAAAGTTTCCAGGTTCAGTCCCACAGCACGGCAGCTTGGACAAGTATCTTTTACTACAGCTTTGTGAGTGGATTTGGTACACGGAAACTGAAAGAAGCCAGTCATTTATACATACATCTATGTGTGTGCATCTGTTTGTCCCCACCCCACCTCCTACAACTGATTGACAACGGATGTTGGTGTATTTACACCCCCATAACTTAGTGATTCAGTAAAAGAGAGCAATAGAATAAGTACCAGGCTTTAAGAAAAAAAGTACTGGGGGTAATTCATTCAAGTAAAAGTTCTTCAAAGTCATGCCCCAGCATGGCCACAGTCTAATGACAGTAACAAATAAAAGATATATTTACACACAAATTCAAGATCTCATACACCTTACGGTATGATGAAATATTTTCATAAAGTGTATATATTTTATTTAAAACATGACTGTACAATAATGTAATCCTTAACTTAAGATTACTCAGCTGTTTAATCACAATGTTAAAAAATGAATCAATATCTTTTCAAAAAATTTCCCAATACTAATATTGTTGCTATTATGCAAAAGTGTCGTAAGTCCAAAACGTTGCTTTTTCAGGAAACGAAAAAACAGTTTCACAATTCCATAGCAAAACCGTTGTACTACATTTTAACAATTTTTGATATCTTGGCATCTGAAGCAGCTGGAGATACGATAGTTTGACCAAAAGAACAGGCTATTGCAGGCAAAAATAAATATTGCAAAAAAAAAAAAAAAACACATTTGGCCAACTTTGGACATACAACAGTTTTACATAATAGCAACAATATATTCTTTTCCCTCCTGTGTGAATATATCTGGGGTCAGTTCAGGTATTTCTTCATGTATTCTGTGACAATGATTTAAAACAAATATAAGTGATATAGGATGTTTCATTGGTAAATGTTTTGAAAAAATGTCAGCCTTGTTCACTTGGGAATTGTTTGTGCCATCCTCAATAATTCAATGAATATTAGTTTCTATACAGCTGTGAACAACATACTATAATTAGCTAAGGTAACATTATTAGATTATAGCATGAAAAACAGACATATGATGATGATGATGTAATGTTATTAGATTCTCACAATAATTCACCATATTCAATAGTGTCTAAATTATGAAAGCAGATGTTACAAGAGCTAATTATAGTCTGTTGTTTATAGCTGTATAGAAACTATGATATTGCTTCTCTCCTGTAAAAATGCATTTGTGTTTAGTTAAGAGAGAATGATCTTCTATATGTTAGTGTTATGGTATCTCCCCTGTATGAATCCATTTGTGAGTATTTAAATTATTTTCTTCAGAGAATAATTCACCACAGATGTCACAGTGATAAAGCTTATCCCCTGTATGTATGAGTTTGTGTGTAGTCAAGTGACTTCTTCGACAGAATGATCTACCACAGACATCACAGTGATATGGTTTATCTCCTGTATGAATACGTTTATGAGTATTTAAGTCACCACTTTGTGAGAAAGATTTATTGCAGATGTCACAGTGGTATGGCTTATCTCCTGAATGAATACGTTCATGAGAGGTCCAGTAACTCCTTCGAGAAAACGATTTACCACAAATATCACAAAGATACGGCTTCTCTCCCGTATGAATGCGTTTGTGAGTGGTTAAGTGACTGTCTATAGAGAATGATTTACCACAGATATCACAATGATATGGCTTCTCTCCTGTATGAATGCGTTTGTGTTTAGTTAAGCTACATGTTACAGAGAATGATTTACCACAGATATCACAGTGATATGGTTTCTCACCAGTATGAATTCGTACATGAGTGGTCAAGTGATTTGCTTGAGAGAATGATCTACCACAAATCTCGCAGTGATATGGTTTCTCTCCTGTATGAATACGCATGTGAATAGTTAAATGACGTTCTATAGCGAATGATTTACCACAAATATCACAGTGAAACGGCCTCTCGCCTGTATGGATGCGTTTGCGAGAAGTCGAGTTAACTGTTGTAGAGAATGATTTTGCACTGATATCACTGCGACTCGATTTCTCTCCTGTATGAACGTGTTTGTGAGAATTGAACGAACTCCTTCGAAAGAATGATTTACCGCAGATATCACATTGGTATGGTTTATCTCTTGTATGAATACTTTGGTGAGTTTTTAAGACAGTACTTTGAGAGAATGATTTTCCACAGATATCACAGTGATATGGTTTCTCACCTGTATGAATACGTTTGTGTCTGGTTAAGTTACTCTTTTTAGAGAAAGACTTTTTACAGATATCACAGTAGTATGATGCTTTTCCTATCTGTTTCAGTATCTCATAGGGAAAACCAATCCTTTTGTATTGTGTTTTGTATTTAACCAGGGTCTCCTCACACAGCTCGTTTTCCATCATTTCTTTCTTTCATACAATATATGAATACTTTTGCTTCTGTTGTCTTTATATTTGATGCCTAACAAATATTTCTTCAACTATATTGCCTTAAACTGTTATCTTATTTGAATATGCTGCAAACAGTTACCTACATGATGAATTTTATTCAGATATCATCATTTCAAATTTAATTATTGTGAGAAAGCATAGTGTGACAGAATCCTTCTTTGTAACATGGGGCAAAAACTAAAGGAAAACTTTTTGTCATGACATATCCACGTATAAAATGTTTTCCAGAGAAGCCAGTTACATCATCAGGGTAAATTTATCCATGTATATATGAAGAATGAAAATTATTTTGGAGATATTCAGTGAAGTAGAGAAATAGTGTTGCAAATCTCAATTCAGGAGAAATATTTCACAGACTTGTATAAAAGAAAGTTTTATCTGTTTTGTATAGCGTCTTTAGCAGATAATAATACTGTTGATGCATGTGCAAAACATGAATGTCGTGCCAAAGTAGTCGGAATCTGAAATAACAAAGAAACAGAATAAGATAGAAAATATACTTAAACAGGAGAGATTGAACAGTGAAAAATAAGCATCATTTTTGTACTAATTTATTGTAAACTCAAGCCTTTACTTAGAACAACTGAATTTTACTTATTAATTTATGAAAATTTATCATACAGGTGTGACTGTGTTGTGATAGGTTTGCTTCCTGACATGGTTTCAGGTTCAGTCCTACTGTGTGGTACCTTGCTCAAGTGTCTTTGACTATGGCCTCAGGACAACCAAAATCTTTAGTGGATTTAGTTGACAGAAACAGAAAGGCCATAGTGTGTGTGTGTTTAAGTTCTTGTAACTAAGCGGTTCGACTAAAGAGAACAATAGAATAAGTACAAGACTTTAAGAAAAAAATAACCACCGCGGTCGATTCGTTCAACTAAACCTCTTCCCTGCGGTGCCCCAGTATGGCCGCAGTCTAATGAATGAAACAAGTAAAAGGTGAAAGATAAGGCGTGACTGTGTGGTAAGAAGATTGCTTCCCAACCACATGGTGCCAGGTTCAGTCCCACAGCATACACCTTAAGCAAGTGTCTTCTACTATAGCTACAGGCCGACTAAAGCCTTGTGAGTGAATTAATAGTCGGAAACTGAATGAAGCTCGTCCTATACATATCTGTGTGTCTTTGTGCTTGCCACTACCCCTCCCCGCCGCACCGCTTGGCAACCGGTGTTGGTTTGTTTACATTCCTGTAACGTTGCGGTTCGATGCAAGCGACCGGTAGTATAAGTACCAAGCTTCAAAAAAATACTATGGTCGACTCGTTCAACTAAACCACTTCAAGGTAATGCCACAGCATGGTCGCAGTCCAATGAATGATACAAGTGAAGAATAAGATACATTTGTATGAAATGTTCGTATTTGCAAACAACAGATATACCTTCCGACATTATAGTGACTCTCGAGCAAGGAAGCATACTTATTTTATCGATCCCAAAAGGATGAAAAGCAAAGTCGGCCTCGGCGGAATTTGAACTCAGAATACCTATTTCTTTACAACTCACAAGGGGCTAAACACAGAGAGGACAAACAAGGACAAAGGGATTAAGTCGATTATATCGACCCCAGTGCGTAACTGGGGTCGATATAAAGTCGGATGAAATGCTGCTAAGCATTTTGAAAATATTATCAAGATTATAATCCAGGACAAATTAAAATGTGACGGAGCATCTGTCGTTTAGAAATAGCAATCAAATTACACCATTCTGCTATTAAAATGGACCGATTATTGTTTAGTCCAATATACCTTGTGCTTGAAGAGTTGAAGGAGGAGTAGAATGGATGGAACACATTTTTTTTTTTTAATAAAAGGGTCCAGCACGATTAAAGCTGACATGAAACTAAAACAACAAATAATTGAAATAATAAAAATATATATATATATATAAACGTAGCATTATGTTCATAAAAACCAAAATATTGAATTGATTCGATATAATTAATACTTACGTATGAATGAGAGTCCTGAAGTGCAATATGTCAAACTTGCTGTCGACGAGATAACAATGACGATCTCAACACAACTTTTGAATTTATTCCTACCAATATCAATGCATTTGTCACAATCTTTCACAGATGCTTTATCCTAACGCTTGATTCCAATGTAATTTTATAGTAATTTGTAGCAATGGACTGAATTATCACCTTATATACATACATACATACATACATATATATATATATATATATATATATATATATATATATATATATATATATATATATATGTATATTCTTTGTGACCAAAGAAATCGTTCTCAATGCTAATAATGGATGTGCAAGTGGAATTACTGCAATTATATGCTAACAGTATTTTGTTTAGTTGTTATAATGTAATTGTAGACTTTTTTTTTGTAACAGGAGGCCAAGTAATAATATCTCTGAATAATACTCAAAAGGAGATTTTAGATAATAATAATAATAGCGAAAAATAAACTTGGAAATGATTACTTAATAATTCAGAATCTGGGTTATTGCTACCGGAAGTAAGGAATGGGAAGTGATACGGCAGTGAATAATTGTGTGTATGTGTCTGTGTGATTGTGTAAGTGCGGGATTGAAAATGGTAGAAAATAAAATCAGAAATGTATTAAATTTAAGATGCTATAATGAGCAAACGAAATGAAAAATTCAATGCTTAAGAAGTCAATTTTTAATACATTTTACTTTTCATTTCATAACGGCATCATTTAGTTAACTTAGGAAAAAGTAGACATTTTTACAAAAAAAAAAAAAAACACATGGGAAAGTAATGAGGAACTGACAACTCATTGGAAGAGAAATCTATTTTTGTTAATTTTTCGAGATGAGTTTTGTCAATTTGCAATTACTTGTAGCGTTTTTTTTATAAGAAATGTCAGCTTTTACGATGCAAAACTACACCAATATACTCAATATGAAATCAATACTACACCTGATTTTCTCCCCTCCATACATACACAAGCATGTATCTGACTCACGCATTGTTTGCTTTCCAGACATTTATACTATACTCTGACAAGTTGTGGTGCACCTGAGCACTGTATACAATAATTTCATTTTTAAAAACTGAAGAAATTACAAAGGGGTAACTAAACCGAAAAGATCCCGATGCTCCTTTCATAATTTATCTAAATGATGTTGTTGAGAAATGAATACAGAAATCTATATTTTATAAATGATGTTTAATAAATATACTTTAAAAGTATTTTTCCTATTTGTTTCGCTACCTCAGGATCGCCAAGTGTATTCCCGAATTCATTTACCTTCTTTTTCAATCCCGCACTTATGTAATCCTAAAACGAAAGATTACCATATGGCAGGAGCTACTTACAGATATTGCAAGCTCTTCTGATGAGACTAAGATATCAGACAAAAATGAATAGCGTGTGATCAGACACTTGACCAAAGCTATCTTAGGGGGGGAACTCGCGGGGGTATTAACCAGGGAAAATTGTCTTTCCTTCTCTGTGCTGAGGCTGACGTCTTGCCAACCCAGAGACCCATATTACATGCAGAGAATCCTGCACGCCGTAGGTTTGAGCGTGAATAGGCTAAAAAATTAGATTCATTACATGAAATAAATCAGCTCAAATACACATTTTAAATGATGTAAGGGAAGTAACTACTCAAATCACTTGTAATCGTTTCCTTAGCGAAATAGTGACAGAAGTACAGGAGAGAGATTAACAGTTCATATGAGGTAATACCTGAATATTAAAGTCACAACAATATCATCTTGGCATGACCTTACCTTTTCTTCATTAGAGTAAGCTATCTTTCAGCACATTTTGAAATTTTTCTTTTCAT
Source organism: Octopus sinensis (assembly GCF_006345805.1). Taxonomy (NCBI): domain Eukaryota; kingdom Metazoa; phylum Mollusca; class Cephalopoda; order Octopoda; family Octopodidae; genus Octopus; species Octopus sinensis. Next base: position 58,692,695 of record NC_043003.1, on the reverse strand, counting down.
CGAACCTAAACGAGAGCAGATCTAAATAATATTTTTGATACCAACTTACCAAGACTGTCTCTAGTTAAGTGAGAGAAAACTACTTTAAATGTCTAGATAGTATATGAAAAGGAATATATTTTACAAAAGAAAAACAAGAAACAAAACAAAAAAGGAGAAAGAAAGAAAGAAAAAACCATCAATGCAGTACAAAGTGCTTCAAATGGTTGTACACCCTATAGTTCAACAGAACCTTCTGAAGCAAGCCAACACACGGTTTTAATATGGGTGATGGCGAGGCTGAGGTGCTGGAACAGCCAAGTACCCTCACAAGTGATGACAATAACTTCGCTGTTAGCGGCCCAGCCCCTTCAATCTCAAAAGCCACATGCTGGAAGAGATAGTTCACTGACAGGTCCTGATACTTCAGGATTTTGTTCTGTTCAGCTACAGAAGCAGTGACCCTCCCATTTACAACAGCATCCAGGATATGGGAAGAAGCAAACAAGTCACAGACTGTGGCATCCCAGATGTGGCACCTACTTCTTACCCAGGGACAGAGGGTAAGACCATCTGATCTCTTTCCATCACTTCTGAATAATCCTGCTGGCTCCAGAACTGAGGTGATATTAATCTGAGCCAGGGCCCACTTAATGATTAAGCTTAGCTTGGTGTGATGAGTGAAACAGCCAGCATTTAGGTGGCAAAATGGATCGTGAAGACCTATCACGGCAACATGTCAGTCTCCTACGGATGAGTGCAATGGAGATGCGGAGCTCATTAAGACTGAGTAGACCGCCAGTGTTGGCCACAGGAAGGGCATCAATCCAGTCCCCCGAGAATTTTACACTAATGGAAAGTAGGTAACATTTTGAAAATTGATCAGATTGATCAAGGAGAGAATTGAGAGTGGCACTTGAACACAGATTGTCCTATACTCTCTGCTTTCGTCTACATAGTTATTGTTGCTATAATTACAATTACTGATACATGTTGTATTTACATAGGCGCAGGAGTGGCTGTGTGGTAAGTAGATTGCTTACCAATCACATGGTTCCGGGTTCAGTCCCACTGCCTGGCACCTTGGGCAAGTGTCTTCTACTATAACCTCGGGCCGACCAAAGCCTTGTGAGTGGATTTGGTAGACGGAAACTGAAAGAAGCCTGTTGTATATATGTATATGTATGTGTGTTTGTTCCCCCAACATCACTTGACAACCAATGCTGGTGTGTTTGCATCCCCATAACATAGCAGTTTGGCAAAAGAGACTGATAGAATAAGTTCTAGGCTTACAAAGAATAAGTCCTGGAGTTGATTTGCTCGACTAAAGGCAGTGCTCCAGCAAGACCACAGTCAAATGACTGAAACAAGTAAAAGAGAATAGATTGAATTGTAGTTTCCTGGTAGATCCAGGAATATGTTGGGCAAAGTAGTGAGAAGGGATCTTCAGACATTGGGCCTCACAGAGGAGATAATAAAGGACCATGACTCCTGGCAATTTACCTGTGCTTAAGAAGACTTGTAAAGCTTATCAACCACATGGTTCCGGGTTCATTCCCACTGCATGGCACCTTGGGCAAGTGTCTTCTGCTATAGCCTCAGGCCAACCAAAACCTTGTGAGTGTATTTGGTAGACAGAAACTGAAAGAAGCCCATCGCATATATATATATGTGTGTGTATGTTTGTTTCCCCAGCATCGCTTGACAACTGATGCTGGTATGTTTACATCCCTGTAACTTAGCAGTTCGGCAAAAGAGACCAACAGAATAAGTACTAGGCTTACAAAAGAATGTCCTGGGGTCGATTTGCTGGACTAAAGGTAGTACTCCAGAATGGCTACAGTCAAATGACTGAAACACAAAATGTCATTTTCAATGAACTATCGGTGAAAATACTGGCTCAAGGTACCCTGCAGTGGTATTATGTGATTTCAAAGCAAACTTTTTAGCCACTCTGCTAGTCTTCAGCTGGTGCCCTTATAATTTAGCCAGTTATAGTGCCTTGTTATCTCAAAGGCTCTTAATGAATGAATCTTTAAATAACCATTTCTTTGATACACCTGAATGCCCATAGAAAGGGTCTACATTATTTCCATAAATGCAAAAGACAAAAAGATTAGATAATTATAAATATGTTTATTTTGCAATTAAATACCATATTCATATATACAGTGTAATAATTTCGTTTATGTTTTTGTTTTGCAAGATTCTTGATGTGAAATTGTGTTGAAACATTATATTTGGGGAATAAACACACACACACACTATTTGATTTTCATCTCATTGCAACCTCTTCAATGACTGTTCCTTGTCGCCTCTTCACTGTTCCATTTTGTCTTCATGTGGTACATATCTTTATCTGTGTATACATTTATGTATGTGTGCATGTATATGGGTTTGTGTATTACACTTTGCATCTGTCATATTTTCATCTTATCGTCAGGTTGCAGCGTGTGTTATTACTCCATTCAGATTCTCTGTTGATGGTTGATCTATTATATGTGGCCTCTGTAATCTGAGCATTGTGTTTGTTCTGTGTCGATAAGATTCTAATATCTATGTTCTAGTTGAGCATGTTGGTATAGCAGACAAGCTTTTCTCTGCCTTGAGCTCCTATCTGTATCGCTTATCCTCTCACCTATGCTACAGACTGTCTTTCCAATGTATGTCGTCATCCTATTTCTGCACATCTTATACTACAGACTGCATTCCTAGTTTTGCAGTCACTCTGTGAGGAAACACTAAACACTGTACAGTTCCTATCAATACAGGGGATTCTTTCTAATAGGTATGTTCTACAGACTAGATTTTATGGGAATTCCTTGTCTTTCTACTACTTTAATCTACAGATACATTTTACCTCAGATTTTTCTCAAATGATGCTAGCTTGCTTCCAGGGGTAGCATCAACAAATATGACACTGCTATCAGGTTGAATAAAAAGTAAGCAACGTTTTGAACCATGAAGAATTTGTATCGGATTTTTGCAGAGTTTTCAAATTTTTTAAAAACATTTTCTTGCAATTGTCTGATAATACAAAAATGCATCAATAAATTAACATTGATTTTTTTTTCACCGTTGTTCCAATCATCTCGAAAAGAAACATATCGCTCAGTGTCGAATCATTAACGTTGCAGATAAGTTGCCCTTTGTTTAAGGTCCTCCCTAGCTGGGTTACCTGTTGTTGCAATTGTTAAACCTTTTTTGATTGATTATTATAGTGTTTGCTTTTGTAACATTGAAAACAGAAAAATAGACACTCCTGCCAACATATCTCAGGAAATGAATAGCAAGAGTGAGGATTGGCAGGGTGCCCACTGAGATTAATGAGATGTGGCTGCTTGCAGCAATCTTAATAGAAATAAAGGAGGACCCAGAAGTGCTGCAAGGAAGCCACATCAAACAATTGAACTGGAGGGGATATGGCCTGGAAATCATAATCCAGGCCACCACACTGGATTTACAGAAAATTACCAAAGAGATAGAGTTACCAGAAGATGTGAAGCTTAGAGTGGTGGTGGTGGTGGTGGTGGAGGGAAGACCTCCCACCTGCTACCACTGCAGAAAGAAGGGCCACATTAAGGCGAATTGTCCCTCTCTTAACAGCCAAATCCCAACAGAAGAAATACAAGAAAATAACAAAGATGAGAAATTAAAGGAAAATACGGAAGAAGCAAGTGGAGGAAACAGATGAAAGAGTCCAGGAAATACAGAATAGAAAGAGAAAGGACATTAAAAACTCCCCAACCCTGAAAAACTAAAAAAAAAAAAAAAAAAAAAAAAAAAAGGCGCAGGAGTGGCTGTGTGGTAAGTAGCTTGTTTACCAACTACATGGTTCCGGGTTCAGTCCCACTGTGTGACACCTTGGGCAAGTGTCTTCTACTATAGCCTTGGGCCGACCAAAGCCTTGTGAGTGGATTTGGTAGACGGAAACTGAAAGAAGGCCGTCGTATATGTGTGTGTGTATATATATATATATGTGTGTGTGTGTGTGTGTGTATATATATATATGCTTGTATGTGTTTGTCCCCCTAGCATTGCTTGACAGCCGATGCTGGTGTGTTTATGTCCCCGTTACTTAGCGGTTCGGCAAAAGAGACCGACAGAATAAGTACTGGGCTTACAAAAGAATAAGTCCCGGGGTCGAGTTGCTCGATTAAAGGCGGTGCTCCAGTATGGCCGCAGGCAAATGACTGAAACAAGTAAAATAGTAAAAGAGAAGGGAGTAATGTACAAATGCCCACGCAGTATATCATATTATGGCAAACACACAAGAACATCCCATAAATCCCCAGTTAAATATACACAAGTATGCACCAGATAGCCCAGCAACTCCAGTCAAGTATACATAAGCTATTTCTTTACTACCCACAAGGGGCTAAACATAGAGGGGACAAACAAGGTCAGACACACGGATTAAGTCGATTATATCGACCTCAGTAAGTTACTGGTTCTTATTTAATCGACCCCGAAAGGATGAAAGGCAAAGTCAACCTCGGCAGAATTTGAACTCAGAACATAACGGCAGACGAAATACCACTAAGCATTTCGCCCGGTGTGCTAACGTTTCTGCCAGCTCGCCGCCTCAAGTATACACAAGCACTCACAGGTGGCTCAGAATCTTCAGGTAGGTATGCACAAGCAGACACAGACAGTACAGAGTCACACAAGCATTACAGACCAATTATAAATGTAGGGCGTATCTAACGAACTATTGGACGAATGTGTTCATTGAGGGAAAAAATTGGAAAAATGAAGTCGGTAATAAGAATTGAAGAGGAGGAAAATATATGTGTACCTGGCATGAAGTGTATATTAATAGACATAAAAAATTACCAAAAATTAAAGCAAGCTTTGACGATGACATGAATCTACTAGGGAGGGAGGTAAGATATGATCATCTGCCACCTGTGATGGAATTTGAACAATTGAGACCATATTTTATATTTTAATTGATAAATGTTGGTTATAAAAGAGAAAAAAAATATAGTTAAAATGGCACTATTCGAAAGTGGAGTTTGACTAGCCATTACACCTTCATTAATTATATAAATCCATTTTATTCATTCCTTTATGTTTTTTGCCCCCACTTGTACTGTATTGTCTGTCCTTGTTCGTCCCTTTTGTGTAGGGTCCACAGTGGCCAATAAAATGAAATGTGTTCCAATCATCTTGGTCTTCAGTTAGTGATTTTTTTAGCTAGACCGTTGCAACTGTAAGGTTTGTTTGTTTAATTTTGTTACCTGCTTGCAGGCTTTATCGATTTGTTTGCTGTTGGTTTCCTGTAAGAGAAACGTTGAAAGTTTTTTTTTTTTGAAAAAACACTGTTGAATTGTTATCCTCCCATAAGGGTGGCACGTAAAAAGCACCAACTACACTCACGGAGTGGTTGGCGTTAGGAAGGGCATCCAGCCGTAGAAACACTGCCAGATCTGACTGGGCCTGATGAAGCCTTCTGGCTTCACAGACCCCAGTTGAACCGTCCAACCCATGCTAGCATGGAAAACGGACGCTAAACGATGATGATGATGATGATGATGATGAAGGGGGAAGGATTTTTGAAATTTGTATATTTTTTTTTGCTCCTGTGTTGAAACATTGTTAAAAAAAAAAAATCTTCGGTAGAAGAAACAACATATAAAAAAAATTTTGCCTCCGTTGCAGGAGGACAACATAAAATAATATCACTGGAAAAATCAGAGATTCAGTCATTCTTCAGATTGATAACTGAAGAAGATGTGAAAAGCATAATTGCTCCCCCAAGCAAAATTATAAACAGAAAAAAAAGGGACAATAATCTATAAGACAACTTAATTAATAAAAAATTGGAGCACTTCAGAGAAAGTACTATTAAAAAATGCCTCAGACCAGTAATGAAGCAAATCAAATATGTAGCACCAAGTACGCAACAGAGGAGGCAAGGTTTGAGTAAGCAGAGAAGGTGTGTGAGAACTAGACGAGAACCTTACAAAATGAACAAATAGCACTTCTGCCATTATATCTGGATTAGGATTGAGATTATACCACCAGAAGTAGAAGTTGCATAGATTGTGGCTACATTGTTATTTCAAAGAGAAGATAAACTTTATCCAGATTTCCAGAGATGCCCCACAGAACTGGAAGGGGAAGATTTTGGAAATACTGGCACAAGTCACTTCCAGTGACTTCGAAAACCTCCCCCAAAAAATCCACATTGGGGAGGAGACAGTGTTATCTGTAAACGTTGAGGGAAAGAAGCCTCGGTGCTTCAAGTGTGGAAAGATGAGACATCTGAGGTCCAAGTGCTTGCCTCCCCAAGAGGAGACCAAGGGGAAAAAGACCCCTAAAGATGGAAAAAAAAAAAAGGCAGCACCCCTGGCCAAGGAGGTTTTTGTCAGACTGTTGTGGGGACAAGTTGCTGGAACTAGATGGTTTCCCCTATGAGCTTTATAACAGTATGGGGAGTGGTGATGTAGCTTGGAAAGGACCCAAACAAGGGGGATATTATAGATAATTTTAAGTCCCATCACTCTACTTAACACAAGAGCTGAAAATTTTGGCCAAGGTGTTAGCAAAAAAGTTGGCATGTTCTGTGGATGGAATTGTTGGGGAGGCACAAACTTGTGCCATTCCTGGCAAATCCATACACGATAATCTCCATTTTTTACGCTACCCCTTAGAGAGGGTTAACGGGGCTCTGGTCCATTTAGACCAGTCCAAAGCTTTTGATGGGGTTGACCATCAGTATCTGGTGTTGGTCCTCGCAGCATTCAGGCTCAGCCCCATCTACCGCAGGTGGATCATTGCTCTATACAGTAACATCAACTTGATCATTCAGGTGAACGGGTTCTTCTCAAAGCCATTCAACATCAAGTGCTCTGTTTGTCAAGGGTGTCCACTCTCCTCCCTTTAGTATGTGTTGGCTCTAGAACCCTTACTGTGGAAGTTGGAGAGCTTGAAGGGCATACCACGCGATCTAGGTTGCAGTTGGAAAGTTTCAGCGTACGCGGATAACAACACCATCATCGTGTCTAAGATGGTACACCTACAGAGGGTAGGTAAAGCCATAAAGAACTGAGGCGGTGGCAGGAGCAAATCCAGACCAATCCATTTCTCGACTGTATTGTAAGTTGTGATAAAAAGTGGATTCTGTACAATAAGAAACTTTCTTCGCAGTGGTTGGACCAAAATGAAGCATCGAAACCTTCCCTAAATCCGAGCTCTTCAAAACAAAGTTTATGGTGACTGGTAGTGGTGTACTGCAAGACTCATCTGCTATGACTTCTTAAAACCTGGAAAAACCATTACTGCAGAAACATTCCCATGAAATTGCCAAAATGAACAAAAAACTACTCCTCCGTCCCAGACTGGTCAATAGAAGAGGGCCGATCATTCTTCATGACAATGCTCAACCACACATTTCCCTCAGAAGCTGAGGGAACTTGTCCATGAAGTTCTTCAACTAGCTTATTCCCCAAACTTTTCTCCTACCAACTACAACTTTTTCAGGCACCTTGATGGTTTCCTGTGAGAGAAAGAGTTTAAAAAATATCAAACCGATGCTGAAAGTGCATTCAAAGAATTCATCAGCTCCAGGATGCCATATTTTTATGTCACTGAAATAAACAAACTTATAACTCATTGGCAAAAATGTGTTGATTGTAATGGTACTTACTTTGACGAATAAAATTTCTGCATTGTTAAAATATATTGGAATGAATTTCACGTTTCAAAACGTTGCTTAACTTTTTACACAGCCTGATGTTTTTGGTTGTCATACCTCGAGTTGGCCTTACCAGTCTTTCTCTTTGTTCTTTCTATGCTATTCCATGATTTACTCCTGTATAGTGGGCAGATCTCATTTGCATTATTCTTTATGATGGTTTTGAATTTTGCCATAGCTCCTTTACACACCCCAATCCTGTTTCCTTGATTGTACATAGAGAAATGCAAGCAGTGGATGAAGTGCTGCATGTGTATCTCTAATTCTGTTGGGCCACACATTTCTCCTCACCCTTATGAAGTTCGCTATTAGGATATTGAAATTGGTATTATCTACAATTGCCGTGTTCCAGTGGACTAGATATTTAGAGGCTATGGGTTTGATATAGAGCAAAAGGAAAATTTGAACCTTGTTATTCCTAGTTTCCAGCCACAGTTCAGTGCCTAAAACAGGTAGTCTGTAATTGGGGATGCATACTAGGGTAATTTACTGTTACCTTAATATTCTGGTGGAGTTAGCTTTTTGCTGGATGCTCTCCATGGTATTAGTTTCTAGTTCATAGATATTGGCTTGTGGATGTGCTTTTGCTATATGTTGATATCATCAGCATAGGGAGAGTACATGCTTAGGGCTATGGAACACTAAGTATTATTTAAGTCTCCTATTCCACCATATAATACAGAGGTTGGCCACATCACCAGTGATACTGACATCATGTGTGTCAGTATAGCAAAAATACCCATCCCCAAATATAACAACAATGTAATAATTGGTTCTACTAAGACCTGAAGTTCTGAGTGAGGGGGTCTAGCTGATTACATCAACCTCAGTGATCCACTGGTACTTACTTTATTGACCCTAAAAGTATGAAAGGCAAAGTTGATCATGGCAGTATCTGAACTCAGAATGTAAGGTGCTGAAAGAAATACCATTAAGCATTTTGCCTGGCATGGTAACAATCCTGTCAACTCACCACATTTTTTTATATATAAGTACAAGTGAGGATATAAACCTTGGAGGGATAAAAATATCCAAGATTAGACAGGTTGAATACCTAACAATATAGGCACATACATATATATTATTATTAATATTATAAAAACCAAGAGAGAAGAAGGAGATAAGATTAATAAAATTTCTCCATCTCTCTTTGTCTATTTATATATATATATATATTATATTTAGATAAAGATAGTTACAGCCGGTTTATAGGGTTACCCAGGGTTTCATGTCCATAAAGTGGTTAGCTTTAAGTCTTGTGGGTGTGTGTGTGTATATATATATATATATATATATATAGGAGCACTACGTCAGTTACGACAACAAGGGTCCCAGCTGATACGATCAACAGAACAGCTTGCTCATCAAATTAACGTGCAAGTGATTGAGCAATCCACAGACATGTGTATCCTTAATGTAGTTCTCAAGGAGATTCAATGTGACACAGAGTGTGACAAGGCTGGCCCTTTGAAATACAGGTACAACTCATTTTTGCCAGCTGAGTAGACTGGAGCAACGTGAAATAAAGTGTCTTGCTCAAGGACACAACGCGTCGCCGGGAATTGAACTCACAACCTTACAATCGTGAACTGAATGCCCTAACCACTAAGCCACGTGCCTTCACACACACACATACAATGTAATAATACAAAATGTAAGGTCTTTTGTTAATGAATAACTCAGTTTAGAGATAAGAAGGCATCAAGGAAATTTGAAGTGTTTAGATTAGCTGGATGTAAAGTTAGGAGGAATGGATCAATTCTGTCGTTCAGTCATCATCTTAAAGAAAACAAATATTCAACAAACTGCTTCTTTACAATCACATATAAAACTAGTGTACTTTAGTAATTTCAAACTTTTATATTCATTTCGATCAAACAAGATCACTCAACTCAACAAGTTCTTATAGTCATAACCTTTGAATGAAATTTTGAAAATAAAAGTAATTTTTTAAAGCTAATTCCACCCCCCACCCCTTACCACCACCACTTTATTTTTCATTAATGATCTTTCTTATTTGAATCCTGCTGTATTTTCTTCTGAAGGACAGAATACTCTTCCAATAAACTATCATATTCACACTTAGTTGCTTCAGACTGAGATTTCATGGCCATCAGATCAGTTTGGGTTTCTTTCAGTTCAGTTCTAGCTTCACCTAATTCCCCCTCAGCTTTTTTTAGTTTTGTCTTGAGGGCCTCAAGATTTTTAGTAGCATCTTCCTTTTCAGAATTAGCCAGATTTTCCTCTTTGTCATTCTTAGTATCTTGAGTCCCTGATGATGACGAAGCATTCAAGAGTTTGTTGGCAACTTCATTAGCACTGAGAGCTTGTTTGTGGGTTGCTTCCAAATCAGCTTGCAGCCGAGCTTGGGCTGTCATTAATTGGACCATGCGATTTAAAATCATCCAAAGAAACAAAGTAAACCCAGAGATGTAAACATTACGCTGAGCATAAAGTAGACGTATATGGTAATTCTGTGCAGCACCAGGCATAGTTAAAGTCACATCTTCCAGTTTGTCTGAATCAATATCATATTTACGGACCTGTGAAATGGCGCTAACAAAAGCAACACCTAAACCCAACATCAATAACCGAACATAGAAGTATGAATAGTCAGATAGAAATGATAAAAGGCGGGACTTAAATAATTTCCGCCATACTAGAGGTGATATGAAGGGTAACATAAATAAAACACACAGTCCTATTTCAAAACATAAAAATCCATAAATCAAAGTCCATTGCAGTCCCATGGTGAAGATATGAGTTAGTCGTAATCGGGTGGAAAATGTTATTGATTATGCAGTTCTAGAACTCCTTGATTCTGTATGCGTCAGTTCCTGCAAATATATTTATATAAATGGTTATTAATACATAGTTGTACAAAGAAAAAGGTTTTATTTACAAACTAGCATTAAAGACCCGTCATTGCCGGGTCATAGTGCTAGTGCATGTATATATGTGCATATATATATGTGTACATATTACATGTACATCTATATATATACATCTACACATAAAATGCAAAATACAAAGTTATATCTTGATATCGCTAGTGATAACAATACTCAAAATATATAACAGACTGGAATTGTTTTATTACTACCCACTAGGGGCGAACACAAAGGGGACAATACAACCTGATGTGGGGTCAGATTCTTGAATGGAGTTACAAAAAGATGAGTTTAAAAATTCACAAAAATACAAAAATATAAAATGCAGAACAGACCGGAAGACATTACGGATGGAGTGGGGGCGGGTTTAGCTCGGACCCCACGAGCCCCGCCTCACCACTGATATTTTGGTTTCGTCTTGTTTTACATTTATGTGGTGTTATCCACTCACAACTTTCGTGCTACATCCTTCCATCGTTCTTCATACACTTTCTTAGTCAGGCATTTTCTCTCCAGCCCTATCTTCCTTTTTAGGTGAAAGATGAAGTAATTCATCAATCCAGGGCTAGAGATGAACTTGCCTGACTGTAAACCTTTCATCCTAGTCTTCCAAATCACCTCTCTCGCAATTGCTACTACAACGAGAAAACAATTCTTACCTTCTTTCGCGAGGAAATCTGGTGGGTCAATTTTTATAATAGACTCAGTCGACAGCTGTACTCTTCGTGTGCTTGACAACAGCTGTTCGGCATAAACCCACACCTCTGACACGACCGAACAATGAACAATAGCGTGCGGGACGGCTTCCCTATCCCGCTCACATCTTGGACATATCGGACTGTCTTGGCCACCGTGCCTTGCGAGTTTATCCTGAACGGGTAGAGCTCCTCTGTAACACTGCCATGCCAGAGACTTCTGGAAGTTGTCCAGGGTCTTCGACCTGAATGTACGTCGGAACAGACTGGCCAGCTGATTATCGTCGAGACCTAGGGCTTCCCCTAAGGTATCTTCACATTCCGCCTCTACCAACCCTCTATAAAAGAATGTGGTGGAACCCCCACCGCAGGCGTTGCCCAAGCGACGGAATAGCAGGAGAGTCTTGCGACACTCCGTGTACCATGTGCCCAGTTTCGATCTACGATTCAGCCAGGTTTCCCATCCACCGAAACTAGTGAACTTGGGAAACATCAGTTTTGCTAGCGGAGACCACACCCATTCACCATCCAGGTAGAGCCACAGATGTCTTAACCTCAGCACATGTCTGCGCATCATCAGCTAAGGCATCCCTAGCCCACCCTTTAACGGTTGTTGACAGCAAGTAGAGCGTTTCACAAGTGGTTTCCCGCTCTTCCACAAGAAGTAGAAGAGCTGTGTTTCCAACTTGTTCAACCATGAATCAGGGCAAGGAACGACGGAAAGGCGGTAGGTGATAACCGATGCGATAAACACATTGGCTACTTCTGCCCTTCCTTTCAGGGATAGCCACCGCCAAGACTAGGTCTTGGCTACTGCAGCCACCCCTTTTCGAAGCCGTTCACCTGAACTACCGAGTCGATGTTATCGTAAATTTGAATAATCCACCTGAGGAAGCCAAGGCCCAGCCCAAACTGTGCCAGGACGGACACCAGGTAGCGATGGTCGACCCTACCAAATGCTTTAGATTGGTCAAAATGGACCAGTGCCCCTCCCTTGCCAGAATCACTATTAAACTCCTCTATAGTGTACCGCATAAGATGGAGATTATCCTGAATGGATCTGCCGGGAACGGCACATGTCTGTGCCTCCCCGATCAGACCATCCGCGACACGCGCCAATCTTTTCGATAACACTTTGGCCAAAATCTTCAACTCTGTGTTTAGCAGAGTGATGGGCCTGAAATTATCAATGCACTCCCCATTGCTCGGGGCCTTTCTGACAAGTGTCACTACTCCCCAGCGCAAAGATCTGGGTATGAACCCGTTCTGCTGCAAGTTCACATAGACCTCCGTCAGTAGGTGCCCGAACAAGTCTGGCATACTCTTATATAACTCATAGGATAGACCATCCAAACCCGGCGCCTTGCCCGCGCCGCAGTCCGCCATCGCCTCAACCACCTCCTCAGGCATGATTGGCCCTTCACAGCCCTCCGCATCTCGCCCCGATAGGCGCGGCAGCCTGTCGAGGAGGTCCGTAAAGACCCTCCTTCTATCCAGTCCGCCGCCCCCACCGAAAAGCTGAGCGAAGTGCTCCTGAAAGGCCTCACACATCTCCTCGGGTTCGTTTATCAACTTACCTTGTTGGTTTGTCAAAGATCGAATTGTGGCGTCATTACCACGCTGAGCTTCCACCACTCGGGCCCATCTCACGGCGTTGATTCCCTCACAACCCATTGCACGGATCCTAGCCCTGACAATGCAGCCCATGTGTTTGGCCTCGAGGTGCTGGTTTAACGCCAGTCTCTTGGCCATCACCTGAGCCGCAGAGCCAGTTTTCAAGGCTTCCTCTAATTCCTTAACTAGAGTTGATTCCCTCCTAGCCTCTCTAGCCACTAATCCTATGCTATATCTAATAGACTCGAATTTGATGGCTCGCTTGAGGGCATACCACCATTTGTTATTAATGATGGCACCAGATAGCGCCCTCTGAATTATAGTCCTAATCCGGTCTCTGTACTCCTTAATCGCCAAAAGGGACGTATTAAGTTTCCAATAACTGGAGCCTCTATTATTAGCCTTATCTATGTCAAGCTTACAGGTGACCATTTTATGATAACTGTAGCTGACCGGGTAAAACTGTGGACACTTAGCTATTTCTCTGTCTACTTTTCTAATTAGTATCCTATCTATGTATGACCTGGAAGATCCGTCGCTGCTTGACTATGTCCACAATGGAGTGTTCGGAAATTCCAACCTATAAGGATCTGCTAGCTCAAAGCGGCTTAGCAGTTCCAGGAAGCCAATGTTACCTTTTCTATCTGGACGCAAGCCAACACAATCTACATCCGCTTTGCAAATTGTGTTAAAGTCTCCTAGTACAACTAATGAATGTGAAGTACCAAGAAAGTTTTCCAGCTCTCGAAAATAATCACTTTGCCCCTTTTGGTTGGGTGCGTAAATTGCAACAAGTCTGATAACTTTACCGTTACTGAACGTCAAATCCATGACGACCAGCTTGCCTTCTGGATCTGAAAAAATTAACTTTTTCTCAAAAACCCAGTTTCTTTTTAATAGGACCAACACCTCACCCCCGCCGGTAGGACTGGCCGGAGAGAAAAAACTCTCGTAGCCGTCGAACAGGGGGAGCAGACCTCTTGGCCCCTCTAACTGGGTTTCTGTAGCAACAATGACATCCAAATTACGCGACCTGATATCATTAAGGAAACGACCCTGCTTCCCACTTGATCCCAGGCCGCGCACATTTAAACAACCAACATAAATGTAATCCATGTCTTACCTTATGTCAGTGGTTCGACTTTTTCTCCTTCTTCACTTTTGTCTTTTTCCCGGACTCGTGGGGGAGTCTGACGCATATATATGGTGAAGATATGTCCATTCTTAGAGGGCCCACGTCATGATAGAATTCGGACTTTATCTGTCCGTAATCCTTCCGGCCTATTCTGTACAAAATAAGGTCTTTTGTTTTTTTAATTTTCTCTACTTTTGCCATAGCTGCCAACACGTTGGTCAGTCTATTATTAGATGCCTTAATAGCCATAAATGAGTTCATGGTTTCCTTTCTTTTTTTTTTTGGCTCTCTTTCTGAGGGGTGGTTTCTGTTTTTCTTTTTTTCTTTACGATTTTCGACCACCCCTCCTCATTTTCTTTTTCCTCGCAGCTTGTTGTTGCTTCTGTTGTCGATTCTGTTGTATCTGCTGCCTCTTCTCTTTCTGTTGTTTTTCCTGAGTCGTCTGGTGTTGTCTCTGGTGAAGCTTCTTGCTTTTTCTTTTCTGGCTGAGCTGCTTCCTGCGGTTTAGGTTGGCACTCTGCCCTCACGTGCCCCTTTTTACCGCAGCCGAAGCACCTCGGCTTTCTGCCTTCTATGAAGAACACCACTCTCTCCTCCCCACTGATCTTCAACGTCTCTGGTATTTCCTCTAGGGTTTGTACCTCCGCCTGAACTGACATTGATATGCATTGGCCTTGCCAATGCTCCTCCCCCTCTACTGTAGCCTGGAGGATATTGATCTTGTCCTCCAGGCCTAACATAACTGCCGCCACCAGGCATGTGGCGTCTGCTTCTGGGGGAATATTTTTTATTAATATTTTTGAGGTCCTTCTGCCTCTGTACAGGGGAAGAAGGACAATGTTCTCTGCTTTCAACGGTTCAGTTGATAGCTTCTTAGCTATCTCTTCCGTCCTGAACCTCACTTCTACTGTACCAATTTTGCTCATGTCTGGTGTTATGCTCACTTCCGTTCCTTCTTTTTTTAACACTGCTGTGTATTTTTCCAGGTTTTCTGTATCAATTTTCCTCTGCTTTTTCCCCGCAACTTCAGCGAACTTCTTTGCTGGGGCTTCTGCCGGTGAACTTTCTTCATCTGACACTGGTGAATTGGAGGTAGAGGTGTCCATCTCCGAGTCTGGCTTTAACAAGCCTTTCAATTGAAAACAAAAAAGTTCTGGCTTCGCAAGCCTCTTGTGTGTTTTCACAATAAATGTATAACAATAATAATTCCCCCACGGAGGGGGGAACTCCAATACGTAGCCTTCGCGCGAAGGCTAATAACAAAATTTGTACAAAAGACAAATTAACACAGCAGTAAACAAACGTAACAGTAATTAATTAAATAAACAAACCAATATTCACCAACGCAGCAGCAATTAACAGACTGGAATTGTTAGCTCTTCTTTTTTCTCTACATTGTATACTTTATAGACAATAGTCTTTTCTTTAATTTAATTTTTTATTATCCATCTGGACACACTACACTCGCGGAGTGGTTGGCGTTAGGAAGGGCATCCAGCTGTAGAAACTCTGCCAGATCAGACTGGAGCCTGGTGCAGCCCCTGGCTTCCCAGACCCCGGTTGAACCGTCCAACCTGTGCTAGCGTGGAAAACGGACGTTAAACGATGATGATGATGATGATGGACTATTCCATTTCTGCACGCTAATTTTATTTTTAATTTATTCCCATTCATGTGAAACCACTTATTCAAGGTCAAATCATTGATGCAATTTTATACCAATTGCTATTTTTACTTTTGTATGTTACAATTATATTATACTTTAGTTTGATTTTAATTATTACTTACTACATATAATTCAATTGTTATTATTATTTTTATTGTTAAAGTGAAAGCATCTGACATAAAATAGAGAAATATTTTTGTTTCACTTTTAACACGTAATACTGAAATAGTGAAGATATGATATTGCTATGGGCTTGCTCTAGGCAAGAAGTTGAACATTTTTTTTTGCCCATGAAACTACATGGACCCTAAGTAAGGCATGTGTAAAATTTGAATGGAATTGGTTGTGTAGTTCTCAAGTTTTAGGGAAACACACACACAGACAGACACACATTCTCAGTTTTATATATATAAAAATTAAGTTCACTTTAAGTTCACTTTTATATACATACTTGTATACATATCATCCTCATCACTGGTTTCAGTTTAATAATAATAATAATAATGAAATTATTGTATACAGTGCTCAGGTGCACCACAACTTGTCAAGAGTGCATATAAAGCATATGCAGTAATGTACTAATGTCTGGAAAGTGAACAGTGTATGAGTCAGATACATGCTTGCATGTGTATGGAGGGGAGAAAATCAGGTGTAGTGTTGGCGAATCTCAGGAAGCATGGAAGTTTTGAAGCATGCAGTGCTCCGACAACTAACAACTGATGCTGGCAGTTTGTTCCATACTTCAGCAACTTTTAGCATGAAAAAATGTTTCCGAAAGTCATGGGAGCTGTGCTGTTTTCTGACTTTGTAAACATGTCCATGGGTGTTAGACAGGTGGAGTTTGAAAAGGTGCTCAGAGTTATTGTTTGTAAGATGGTTAATAATTTTATGGGTGTCTGCCAAGTCAGCTGCCAGACATCGAAGTTTCAATGTATCCATGCCCAGGGAGGTAAAGTGTTCAGAATATGGCAAATGCCTGATGGAGTGTATTCTCTTGGTTGCACGTTGCTGAACGGTTTCCAGATTATTAATATCCTAGGCAATATAGGGGTTCCAGACCGGTGATGCAAATTCCAGGTGAGGTCGCACCATAGCTATATAAAGCTGCAGATAGATAGTCGTAGAGCGGCTCACAAAGGACTTGGTGAGTGATGCCAAGACACCCTCAGTCTTCTTGGCTTAACATCAGCTTTTCCATGGTAGCATGGGTCAGACAGAATATGCATAGGCAGATTTTCTGCAGCCAGTCCTCACCTGTTTCTAAGTAAGGTTGTTTTGGGGTTTTTTTTTCCATTGTCTGGACATGTTTCTATGGAAGATTGGAAACGAATGACAGCCATTGTATGACTGCTTACAATCATCACATGATGTCATAACAAAGAGAGAGAGAGAGAGATACACACACCATACACAATAGGCTTCTTTGAGTTTCTGTCAACCCAACTCACAAAGCTTCGGTTGACCTAAGAAAACACCTGCCCAATGTGCTACACAGCGGGACTAAACACAGAACCATGTGATTGGGAAATAAACAACACAAACACACACACATCTATACATACCATTGTGTATAAGTACAGATTTTGTAACAAAGGCCATTACTGTACTTACAAGTGAGTCTGTATACAATGTAGAAGTTAAAACAAGCATATACTACATAATTAGAGTCCACCACTTGAAACAATACTGAATGTATAAAATATATATTTCATACAATATCATCATCATTTACATTATTTATATTTGACAGATATTTACATTTGATGGATATATATGCCCACAGGCATATGGCATAGTAGTTAAGAGCACGGGCTACTAACCCCAAGATTCCGAGTTCGATTCCAAGCAGCGACCTGAGCAATAACAATAATGATAATACTACTAATAATAATAACATCGAAAAATACCTTAGGAATGAGAACCCAGGCTCGAAATTTCCCCAAAACACCTGAAGAAGCCGAAACATTGTGTTAACAACAAACAAGATGAGGACAAATATTCGTTGAATGTAAATAATGTAGATAATTCCTCATCTCTTAAATATAGAACTGTATCATCATCATCATCATTGTTTAAATCAGGGTTGTGGAGTCAGAAACAATTGAGTCGGGATCGGTAAAGTAGTCCACAATCACTTAATTACATAAAGGAGTCAAAGTTTTTTGTTTTAACTCTACAGCCCTGGTTTAACCCTTTCGTTACTGTATTTATTTTGAGATGTTCTGTGTTTCTTTCAATTACTTTAAATATAACAAAGAATTTAGTAAAATAACTTAGTTATCATTCAGCTAGTGTTAGGGACATAAATTGCGACAAAGGTTTGGTGGAATATTTTAATTCAAAACTTATGAAAACAAGACATTTGTAGTCAGAGCCAGAGCCAGTTTCAGCCGGGTTGGTAACGAAAGGGTTAAATGCTAAAACGAAGAATTAATTATTGCTCATTATTATAGAGTAAGTGATGGCAGTAAGGTGTTGGATCTCTTATCACACTGGGCAAAATACTTAGCAGCATTTTTTATAGTTCTTCACATTCTGAGTTTGAGTGCTGCCAAAGTCGTCTTTGCTTTTCATCTAATAGGTGCCGATAAAATAAATACCAGTTGGGTACTGGGTGTGGGGGGAATCAATGTAATTGACCCCCACCTATAAAATTGCTGGCCTCAAGCTAAAATTAGAAAGAATTACAGAGTAAGTGGATTGGCAGAATTGGTAGAGCACTGAACAAAACGCCTTGGTGTATTTAATTACATTTTACATTCTGAGTTCAAATCACACAGAAATAAAATTTGACTTTCACCAATCCAGAGTTAAAAATCTCAAGTACCAGTCAAGTGCTGGTGCTGACTTGAATATATTCCTATACTACATCCAGTATGCATAACCAAGTGGAGCCCTAATTTGGGAGTTCCAGGGTTTTTGAAGAGTGTGTAACCACTTTTTAGCCGCTATTGTTCCCAGGTTTACTCTGATCCGGAGTAATAGCACCTGTCAGGGTCCCAGTTATGGGTTAATCAGCATATAAACAGAAGCCAGCTGTGAATGTAAATATGGAAATAAACAACCCCAAATAATGGACGGTTCCTTGGAAAGGCCTAGCACCTAGTAAACACCCAAGCCAGGGTTATGTTGAAACCACGAGATGCAACGTGGTGGATGTGAACTATTTCAGATGAACAACTTATTGAATGAATGACGAATGCCAATAGATCCTGAGCAGGTTGAACAGACAACAAACTGTCAAAAGCCAGGACCAGCCAGTTCAGTTAGCAAATTACTGCTATCATCTGTAGTTGTGGTGTGTGCATATAAGCCATTCAGCTACCGAAAGCTAAATATGACTTATTGGTCCAGGCAAGTTGCTGAACCAGATGACAGTGATTCAGCCCACTAGCTTCCCAGCCACATGGTTCTGGGTTCAGTCCCTCAGTGTGGCACTTTGGGCAAGTGCCTACTATTATATCCTCGGTGATCAAAGCCTTGTGAATGGGCTTGGTTGACAGAAGCTTGTATGTGGGAGACGGGGAACAGTCCCTTGCGGTTGACCTTTCTTCTTTGTATGTGTGTTGAAAAACTAGCTACGGGGCCTTTGTCCTCCATTTTGAAGATTGGTTATAGGACACCAGCCATTAGGGTCAGATGAGATGTATGTAAAGCTAAGCACTTTACGGATGCAAAACCCCGGATTATATCCCAAATGTGATTGTAATTATAACTGAAGACTAGGGAGAGGGTTTCAAATTTACCTTTCGTCTTTCCGGGGTCAACAGGATTGATATCCTCTTTGAAAAGTTTGAGGTGTTCTACCAGTTAGAAGTCATTACTATATCTTTTATCTTTTACTTGTTTCAGTTAGACTGTGGCCATGCTGGGGCACCACCTTGAAGAGCTTTTAGTCAAACGAATCAATCTCAATACTTATGCTATCAGTGTCTTTTGCCAAACTGCTAAGTTAAGGGGATATAAACAAGCCATCACTGGTTGTCAAGCAGTAGTAGAGGACAAACACTGACAATAAAGATACACACACATATATTTAAAGATAGTTATGGCCAGTTCATAGGGTTACCCAGGGTTTTGCGTCCATAAAGTGCTTGGCTTTACATACATCTGACCCTAATGGCTGGTGTTCTATAACCAATCTTCAAAATGGAGGAGAAAGGCCTTGTGAAAGTATTGCTGTTGAAAGGTCAACTGCAAGGGACTGTTCCCCCTCTCCCACATACAAGCTTCTTTCAGATTCTGTCAACCAAACCCACTCACAAGGCTTTGATCACCGAGGATATAGTAGTAGGCACTTGCCCAAAGTCCCACACTGAGGGACTGAACCCAGAACCATGTGGTTCGGAGGGTAGTGGGCTGAATCTGTGATCTCATTTTATTTCATTTACTCCACAAATGTACTTTGAAGGGAGGAGAAGGGAACATGCTAAACATGTTCCCTTTGCCTCTTCAAAACTGTAGTTTTGAAATGCAGCCAAAAAATCAGATTAATCATGTGTTGCTTCTAACTATAGAATGTTAAAGTACATGTGACCTGCAGTTTCATTTAATTTGGAATGGTGTCATTTATCTTCTTCACCTACACCCAACAAAAACCTCTATACAGACAAGTAGAAGCCAAATATTCCTCAAATCACATTTACAATCTACGGAAAAAAAAAAAAAAAAAATTTTTAAAACAGTAGCCAGTCCTAGAAATTTAACAGGATCCCTAGATAGAATAATGTTTGAAAAGAATACAGGATGGTCACAGACAGAATGCCTTTGATCATATATGTGCTTCTCGGGGTTGACCTGGAGCTAAACAACAGCAATACTTTCAATGTTAATGATACTGGAAAATGGATGACCATCACAACTTCCGATCTCTTTCTCCCCAAAAATGATAGAACCACTCTCTCCTCAAGTCAAAATATAACAATCATTACATCAATGATTATCATTAGATATACATTATACAGTCATATGTCATTTTATATTTGTTTTTTTTTGTTTTTTATTCATATATCTGTTTCTACTTGTCACTAGTTTACCAAAGTCCATTGACCTACTTGTCTGCTATTTTTTCTATGACCAGTCTAGAACACCCTTTCCTTCCTCTTACTTTTTTACATTCCTTTCTTGTTTCGTTTTTTACTTATCTTTCTTCTTCTTCTTCTTTTTCTCCTCTTTTACTGGTTTCAACCAGAAACTGCAGCCATGCTGAAGCACCACCTTTAAGATTATTAGTTTAATTTCACACTCACTGAAAAATATAGAATGCTTTATGAATTTGCATATCATCCTTGAGTAGAGGCCATGTTAAGCTTTTCTATCATCATTTAGAGAATGTTTTCCATGTTGGCATGGTTTACATGGTTCAAATGAAACTGGTAAGCCAGAGAGCTGCACCAGGCTCCACTCTGATTTGCCTTGGTTTCTACAGCTGGATGCCCTTCCTAATGCCAACCACTCCAAGAGTGTAGTGCAGTGTTTCTCAACCTTTTTACTCCTGTGTAACCCTTAAAATGAATTACGTCTCAAAGAACCCCTTCACAAAAAAAATCATATACCATATCTTATATTTTTTTCATCGCAGGAGTGGCTGTGTGGTAAGTAGCTTATTTACCAACCACATGGTTCCGGGTTCAGTCCCACTGTGTGGCACCTTGGGCAAGTGTCTTCTGCTATAGCCTTGGGCCAACCAAAGTCTTGTGAGTGGATTTGGTAGACAGAAACTGAAAGAAGCCCATCATATATATATATGTATGTGTGTGTGTATGTTTGTGAGTGCATTTGTCCACCCAACATCGCTTGACAACTGATGCTGGTGTGTTTACATCTCCATAACTTAGCA
Organism: Octopus sinensis; assembly: GCF_006345805.1. NCBI lineage: Eukaryota > Metazoa > Mollusca > Cephalopoda > Octopoda > Octopodidae > Octopus > Octopus sinensis. Next base: position 58,671,174 of record NC_043003.1, on the reverse strand, counting down.
GTTTGGCAAAAGAGACAGAATAAGTACTAGGCTTACAAAGAATAAAAGCAGTGCTCCAGCATGGCCAGTCAAATGACTGAAGTAAAAGAGTAGTCCACGTGGTAAATATCATATATATATACACACACATAAATTGTGCTTGAGAAGACCTGCTGAGTCAAGTGAAATCATTGTTGTGGCCAATGCTAGTGTCACCTGACTGGTCCCATGGTGGTGGCACATAAAAGCACCAATCAAGCATGGTCATTTACAGTGCCACCTGACTGGCTCCCATGCCAGTGGCATATAAAAAGCACCATCCAAGCGTGGTCGATGCCAGTACCGCAGGACTGGCCCTCGTGCTGGTGGCACGTAAAAAGCACCCACTACACTCTCAGAGCGGTTGGCATTAGGAAGGGCATCCAGCTGTAGAAACCTTGCCAGATCAGATTGGAGCCCAGTACAGCCTTCTGGCTTGCCAGTCCTCAATCAAACCATCCAACCCTTGCCAGCATGGAAAGCGGATGTTAAATGATGATGATGATCATCATCATGAAATTAACATTAGCTTATCTCACCCTTTCTCGCAGAACCCCATTTGAGAAACGCTGGTGTAGTGAGTGCCTTTTACATGTCACCAGCACTGTCCATAATTTCACTTGGCTTGACAAGTCTTTTTAAGTACAGCTAATCGCCAAAAGGTCTCAACTACTTGTCATCGCTTCCTTGAGACCTAACAACCAAAGATCATGCTTGTCTCATGTCTTCTTGGGTCTACCTCTTTCATAGGTTCCCTCAACAGTTAGAGGCCAGCACTTCTTTACGCAACTGTCCTTATCCATACACATCACATGGCCAGACCAGCAGTCTTCTCTCTTGCACACATCTGATACCTCTTCTGCCCAATTTTTCTATCAGGATGCTCACACTGTCATACAAGCACACTGACATTGGACATCCAGCATATATATATATGATATATAAAACAGAGTTTGTGTGTGTGTGTGTGTGTGTGTGTGTGTGTGTGTGTGTGTTCCTTATGAGTTCAAAAACCAAGTTGCTGATTTTGACATATGAAGTATCAAAACATTCGGCTACCAAATAAAGCACATTTTTTTCACAGCAACTCTTTTTTTTTCTACAAAAATAACCTCAAAAACAAGGTCAGGTCACACAATTTTGAGTTCTTTAGCTAAAGAAGGCAACTCTGCCTGAGAATATTTTTTAAAGATATCTGGACATCTTTTTTTATTGTAAACCATTCAACTTCAAATTACAATTGTTAATTTTTGGAAGTCAAGTAGACCAAGATGTACATATAACTCATTATATTGTGGTTAGCAATCCATTAACTTAAATTCGAAGTGTTGTTTAGTCTTTCGACTGTTGCCACGATGGGGCATCACCTTCAAAAATTTAATTGATCATACTGACCTCAGTACGTATTTCAATCTAGTATTTATTTTATAGATCACTGCTTGATGAACTGCTAACTTTGAGACATCGTGGGACACAATACTTAATTTAACAAATGTCAAAACACACACACTTATTAGGTGCAAGAATGACTGTGTGGTTGAAAAGTTTGCTTTCTAACCATGTGGTTCCATGTTCAGCACCTCGGTATGGTGCCTTGGGCAAGTGTTTTCTACTATAGGCCTAGGCAAACCACAGACTTCTGACTGAATTTGGTAGATGGAAACTGCAGTGTTGTTCATCAGAAAATGACCGGAAAAAATATTTATAAAGAGTTGTTGGCCTCATATTCTTCATGTGCTGGTTCTGCCCATAACAAAGAAACAAATAATACAAATAATGTGAATGTAGGGCATAACAACTGGGCAACGCCGGGTTGCATTGCTAGTGTGTGAGTGTGTATATAAAAATATATATACACACACATACACAGGTTTTTAAACACACATACAGGTGTGGCTGTGTGATAAGAAGCTCGTTTCCCAACCATATGGTTCTGGGTTCAGTCTCATTGCACAGCCTTGGGCATGTTTCTACTATAGCCTCGGGCTGACCAAAGCTTTGAGAGTGAATTTGGTAGACGGAAACTGAAAGAAGCCCGTCGTGTATGAATATATTTATGGCTGCATTTGTGTGTCCCCCACCACAGCTTGACAACCGGTGTTGGTGTGTTTCTGTTTCCGTAACTTAGTGGTTTGGCAATGGAGTCTGATAAAATAAGTACTAGGCTTTAAAATATAAGTCCAGCAATCGATTTGTTTGAGTAAGGCGGTGCCCCAGCATGGCCGCAATCAAAGGACTGAAACAAGTAAAAGATAAAAGACGAATTTAGGTAAAAATGGCACAAGTTTACTGAAATATAAACTATTAGCTCGTAGTCCGTATTTTACCAATTCCATTCTTTACTTTATACATACATACATAAGGCTATGTGGTAAGTAGCTTGCTTACCAAACCACAAATGACAAACAAAATATATATGGGGAAAGCCGGTTTATGGGATTATATTAGGTTTCCCGCCCATAAACGGTTTAGCTTTAAGGCATATTGTCAGATACCAAAAACCTGTTGGCCCATAAAACTCAACCCTTTATTGACGTGAAACATGAGGTAATCCCATAAACCGGCCTTCCTCATTTTTAATATATACTGCTCAACATCTTAGAGTGTGCTTCTTTCGGATTTATGTTTTCTAGAAACTATACAAAGCTTTGCCAGTGAACAGGTCGCGGTCTCAAAGCGCCGAAAATATTTAGATAAATTAAATTTAAATGTTGAAGTGAATCTAACGGTTTTGTGTGTTTCTTAAATGGCTTATAAACACCTTCACCAAGGAAATGACGAGAGACCGAGACCTATGGAAGTATGCTGTGCATGAGAAGACCCGGCAAGACTAGTGAGACCATAATCCGTGGCCTCTACCTGGTATGTAGCCAGTCGACTTATACATACCTTTCCTTCTTGGGACACAAAACTCCACTTGTGAAGACCCGTTGAGGCAAGTGAAAATCAAAATCAAACCAAATCAAATCAGATATCAGAAAGCAGAACCAAAATCGAAGTCGATCAACATCAATGGAAATTGCAGCTGTGATACCAGTGCCGGTGACAAGTAAGCGAACCATCCGATCGTGGCCGTTGCCAGCCCCGCCCCGACTGGCCTCCGTGCTGGTGGCACATAAAAAGCACCATCCGTTCATGGCCGTTGCCAGCCTCGCCTGGCCCCCGTGCCGGTGGCACGTAAAAAGCACCATCCGTTCGTGGCCGTTTGCCAGCTCCGTCTGGCACCTGTGCGGGTGGCACGTAAAAAGCACCCACTACACTCATGGAGTGGTTGGCATTAGGAAGGGCATCCAGCCGTAGAAACACTGCCAGATCAGACTGGGCCTGATGCAGCCTTCTGGCTTCACAGACCCCAGTTGAACCGTCCAACCCATGCTAGCATGGAAAGCGGACGCTAAATGATGATGATGATGATATATATATATATATAATCAGACTATGGATGAGTAAATTACAACAGGTATATAGCCCATTGTCTGTATTATAGCGCATTGTTGTACCATTCAAAACTTTTTATTCTTTACAAACAATACATAATGCTTCAAGCGAACTACAATGCTTTTATACATACATACACACACACACACATACATACATACGATGACTATATACAGTGTCATAAAAACATATACATACGTAAAAACTTTATTCTACTTTTGTCAATGGTGTTTTTTCACTTGTGTTATTATGATGCAGCACGGATTTTTGTCAGTGAACAGGTCGCGGTCTTAAAGCGACGAAAATATTTTGACAAATTAAACTTAAATGTTGAAGTGAATCGAACGGGTTTTGTGTGTTTCTTAAATGGCTTACAAACACCTTCCACGCTGCAATTGTTTTCGTTTCAGCACACGATCAAGTCACTTGCTATGCAAGTACATCTCCGTTGTTATTATTACTGTTCACCGATAAAAGATATATATATTTATACATTTCTCGGAAATGATCTGCATGCTGCTTTCACTATTTAAGTTGCGTGGTAGTGACATTTTCACTTAGTCTGCATTTCATGAAAAACAACAAATTGTGAATTCTAGTGCAAACTGCATCGTCATAGGTACAGAAGTTTGATTTTATGTATAAATTTTACGCGTGTGCATTAGTGTATATATTTTAATAAATCATTTTAATAGTTTGCAGGTAGGAAAAAAATCTATCCAACTGAACGTTTGGCATACCTTACATGAGTGTGACACCCGGCTCAACGATTTTATTTCCTCCTAACTTTCAGAAAATTGGGTATGCTTTTAACTAAAAGTTTTGCAATTACCTTTCTGATGGTGCATATTGGAATTGCTTGTGAATAATAATAATAATAATAATAATAATAATAAAAACGGCTGTGCACTCACACACTTCTACAAAACGAAACTTTAAATTTTGTAAAAAATTATGTATGTTATTTTTTTAAATATTGAATTTATGATTTTAAAAATTATTTATTCAGCAGGAGTGGCTGTGTGGTAAGTAGCTTGCTTACGAACCACATGGTTCCAGGTTCAGTCCCACCTTGTGGCACCTTGGGCAAGTGTCTTCTATTATAGCCTCGGGCCGACCAAAGATGCCTGTCGTATATATGTTTATGTGTTTGTGTTTGTCCCCCCAACATCGCTTGACAACCGATGCTGGTGTGTTTACGTCTCCGTAACTCAGCGGTTCGGCAAAAGAGACCAAAAGAATAAGTACTAGGCTTACAAAGAATAAGCCTTGGGATCGATTCGCTCGACTAAAGGTGGTGCTTCAGCATGGCCACAATCAAATGACTGAAACAAGTAAAAGAGTAATAGAATTGTAAGGCATTTCTACACATGGGTGCCCCCGCTCTTCGTTGCCTAATAACTTTCGAAAGAATGGATATTTTTTAACGAAATTTTCTACAGATATGTTTCAGATGGTGTAGTTTCTGATTATATCGGAATATGTGGTGAAAACAATGTTTCCGAGGGTGGGGGTGAGGATTTTCGAAAATTCATACGAGTCGGCCTTGTCTACTCGTAACATTCAGAAAAATTGGTAATTTTTAATGAAATTTTCTATAAATACTTTTCGGAGTGTGTAGATTACGATTGTATCGGAATTTAATAAGCAAAAAAAAAAAAAATGTTGGTGGGCACGCACACATACATACCGACACAGACGCACATCACATTACAAGAAAATGAAACTTCAAATTTCTGGGGAAAAATGTGATGTAAGTGTGTGTGTGTGTTCACATTACATTTCGATATAATCGTAATTGACACACTCTGAAAGGTATTTGTACAAAATTTCATTAAAAAATAACCATTTTTCTGAAAGTTACGAGGAAGCAAAGCCAACTCGTGAATTTTCCCAAACTGCTCTTCCAACCCAAAGAATTTTAACCTTTTTCTTTTTTTTCACAGCAAATTCCAAGATAATCGGAATCTACACCACCTGATGCGTTTTTTGTAGAAAATTTCATCAGCAAAAAATATCTGTTTTTCTAGAAGTTACGAGGTGACAAATTCGAGGGCGGGACACATATATGTAGGAAAGTCGAATTGCAAAATCCTGCGTTTAAAAATTTTTGCCTTAAGTTTTAAAAAAATGAAAAATGAACAAGTTAAACAGTCGGTTGTGTCCACGGAAAATGAGAAATGCAGTGACGAGCGGAGCAAACGATAGAAACCATTGAAATATCGATTCTTTTTTTCATCACAATTGATGGGGCTTTAAAAAGAAATCCGAAGAAATATTCAGAAAACAAAATAAGCTAGGAGGGTACTTATTTTGAAACTCACTTCGTTCTACATTTAAAAGAAGCTTTCCCTTTTCTTTTTTTTTTTTTTCGAACAATGTGTAAATTAGTAAAGAAATGAAAATACGAATATTACTATTATTAATAATATTGTTATTATTATACGTGTACAATGTACTTTTCTAACACGAAAGGAACAAGATAATTCGGAAATAAGAAATCTTTGAAGTAAATAGTTACTTAACATAATTCAGGATTAAGAAATCTTTGATGTAAATCTTAAGTAAATAGTTACTTAACATATAGTGTGAATATAAATAAAATAGTCAACAACTAACTTTGTCTCTTCCTTTTTCTCTCTGTAAATGTAAACAACTTCGAGCGACTCTGATTTCTTCAATCAACACACTCAACTTAATATACACATACCAGCCTCGCTCTCGATTCACCAATCTCTAGGAACAACCATTTGCGTTATTGTCGTAAGCTAGTGTTAGTTTCCTTTTCCTTTTTAAAGTGTTCTTTATCTTTTAATAAATGAATCTTGAGTGAATATCTCAGACAGAAGTTGTTGTTTTTTTATTTAAAAAAAAAGATTTTTTTTCTTAAAGCCTTAGGAGTCATAAAACCGGTTACCCGGTTTCCGTGACGTTAGACTGAAATGGGTGGGGCAAAAATGGGTAACTGAGAAGATGAGTAATTTTTGATTTCTCCCTACTTGTTTAAAACCATTACAGTGTAAGTATTTCATCATCATTTTGTACTGTTGCATCATTGTAGGGAGCAAAAATTGATCGACATAGTTGTTGTTGAAGTTGAGAGAGGTTCCAACAGGTGACAAGTACTTCCCCCCTTTTTCAGGATTGAGTGGCTGTTACTGGTAGTTTTGGAAAGAGAAGGGTCATAAGAATTACAGACAGAAAATAGTTATACCCAAACTTAAAACTGCAATTACTCATTGTTATTGTTTTAACACCTACATTTGCATGCTTGCAGGGGTTAGATAGAATCTGTCGAGGGGAATTTTTTTCTACAGTTGGACATCCTTCCTGTTGCCAACCATCTCCTATTACCACTTAAGGTAATATTCCCCCATGATGTTTTCACAAAATAAAAAGACACTATTTGCATGATGGTGCAGCTTGCTTACAATTATCATGTGCTGTTGCAAGGAGAAACTATCAAACATACACATATGACAGGCTTCTTTCAGTTTCTATCTACCAAATCCACTTACAAGGTTTTGGTTGGCCCAGGACCATAGTAGAAGACACTTGCCTATGGTGCCACCCAGGGGGACTGAGCCATAAATCAAGAGAAACAAACTTCTTACCATGCAGCAACACCAGTGCCTACTTATTTACTAAGGTGTTATAGCTGTGTTAAATTTAGGTTTGTATTTCCTATAAAGATTCCGTAGCTAATCTTTAAAATTTTACAGAATACTCCTTAGAAAGATTGCATTATCAACTACTTTTCTATATAATTTTCGTTCCTGTTCTACCATAATGGTTCTTTTATGTAAATCAGTGGTTCCCAACCATTCTTCACTGATAATAAAAGGTTACCTTTTCAAGTCATGCCGAGTCATAAGGGTCCGTTTCTCAGTTTCCATGGCATATATATTCTCCACCTAGATGGGATGCCAGTCCTTCACAGGTTTACTCATTTTTACCAGCTGGGTGAACTGGAGCAATGTGAAATGAAGTGTTTTGCTCAAGAACACAATGCATTGCCCAGTCCAGGAATTGAAACCACGATCACAAGTCTATCACCCTAATCACTAAGCCACATGCCTCCATGTTCACTTATGGACCTTTCTGATTCCTATTTTATTCAGATGGATCCTCATGGCCATTCAAAGATTTTAAAAAATCATATATTTTTGTAATTAGATATTATTAGGAATTGTATCAAAAAAATTGTTGAAATATTGTGTATTGTAGAAATATAACCAATTTATTGCTAGTGCCACCTGACTGGCTCCTGTGCCAGTGCCACGTAAAAAGCACCATTCAAGCGTGGTCGATGTCAGTACTGCTTGACTGGCCCTCGTGCTGGTGACACGTAAAAAGCACCCATTACACTCTCAGAGTGGTTGGTGTTAGAAAGGGCATCCAGCTGTAGAAACCTTGCCAGATCAGATTGGAGCCTGATGCAGCCTCCCAGTTTTCCAGATTTCAATCAAACCATCCAACCCATGCCAGCATGGAAAGCGGATGTTAAGCGATGATGATGATGAAATTTTAACAACAAAATATTAGACAGACCCTAGTTGAGAACCATTGGAGTAAATGCATGGTCAACTGGACAGAGAACTCTTGCCACTAATATGGCATCATGGTCTTGAGAACCAAGTGGTTATAATAAAAAGCATATTATCCAACCATGACATTATGTTTGAAATCAAAGGTGGCAAGCTGGCAGAGTTGTTAGCATGCCAGAAGAAATACTTAGTAGTATTTTGTCTGTCATCACATTCTGAGTTCAAATGCCGCCGGAGTTGACTTTGTCTTTCATCCTTTCGGGGTCAATAAATTAAGTATCAGTTACACTGGTTGCCTCCCCAAAAATGTCAGGCCTTATGCCTATAGTAGAAAGGATTATGTTAGAAACCATACATTTCATGGTTTGGCTCATTAGTGCAAGTTCTAGCTGCCCTTATGACATTTCACAGTGATGCTGCTTATACAGGCATGGTTGTGTGGTTCTAGGTTCCACTACTATAACCCTGGACTGATCAATGCCTTGAATGAATTTGTTTGGTATACAGAAAGTGTGGAAGCCCATCATCTGTATCTTTGTTTGTATTTGTCCCCTACCAGCTTGACAGCCAGTGTTGGTTTGTTTATATCCCCATAATTTACATTATTTGTTTCAGATGGATATGTATCCTCATCTTGTTACCACGTTTCAGCTGATTTACTCTTCAGCCTTCATCAGGTGTCCTTGTAGAATTTTGAGCCCAACCCTGAGTTCTCATTCCTAAGGTATTTTTTACTGATATTAATATTATTTATTCAAGGCAATTGGAATACAGAGTAGAAAAGAAAATTAGATTTCTTTTAAAAGATATCTTGTCAGAGAAATGAGAATCAACATTGTTCAACATAGCTCAAGATATTAATTAATATAACTACTCTGTAATTTAATAAGAGATAATACATTCTTGGTTAAACTCCATTCAGGAATAAAGATACATAAATACTGTTTCACTGAGATCCAAATAACAGAAAAACCTTGTTGATTATATCCTTTGTGGAATCAAAATTTAAAGAAACAAAAAACATATTTTACAAAATGAAAACAAACATATTTTCAAGAAACTTCAAGCATTTTTTATCATCATTTAATACCCACTTTTCCATGCTTGCACAGGCCAGGTGGAATTTGCTGAGGCTGATTTCTTCTAGCCAGATGCCCTGCCTGTCACCAATCCTCATTTGTTTCCGAGCATGGAAATATTCCATCATTTAATACCCACTTTTCCATGCTTGCACAGGCCAGGTGGAATTTGCTGAGGCTGATTTCTTCTAGCCAGATGCCCTGCCTGTCACCAATCCTCATTTGTTTCCGAGCATGGAAATATTCCTTGAAGGCCAGATGCAAGGAAAATACAAACACACGCATATACATATATCATCATCGTTTAATGTCCACCTTCCATGCTAGCATGGGTTGGACAGTTTGACAGGAGCTGGCTAGGTATGAAGCCATACTTCTGTCTGTTTTGGAATGGTTTTTACAGCTGGATGCCCTTCCAAATGCCAACTACTTTTGAAGTGGCACACACACAAGGGGTTTCTTTCTACCAAATTCACTCACATGACCTTGAACAGCCCAGAGCTATAGAAGACATGCCCAAGGTACCATGCAGCAGGACTGAACCCAAAGCCATATGGTTGTAAAGTGAACATCTTAACCACACAGCCATGCCAATGCTCTATTCCTTTATATTTTTTATATATTCTTTTTCTTGGGTATTTTGTATCTTTATTGGTATTCCATGAGACAAGAAGATTTCAAAGCAAGCATTAAAGAGACCACAATATCATTTTCAAAAATCAATATTTATTTCTAATGAAATTAGGTTTTTCTAATTCAAGGAAATAATTTTACCAAGCATATATTTTAAGCTGCAATAATTTGACAGGAAAGTTCATATAATCTATATAAAGTACAATTACAAATAACACCACAAACTGTCTTACAATAACATTTGACCAAGTTAGTGGTTATAGTGACACATACAAGTTTATATTCAGTTTAAATACAATATTGTAATTTAGCTCCAGGTCCACCAATTGAGCCTATAACCCAGGTCAGATACCAGTTACGTGTCGGTATTGCTGCACAATCACCCAGTATTCCTACTGGCCACTACATATCTATGACTACATTATCCAATGCAGCCCTTCTTTTGTTAAGATGGGAGGGTGTAATATAAGGGAGATTTAGTTGTACCTCATAGGAAACATGTAGAGGATCCTTTGTAGGCTCATAAATACAATGGTGATGAGAGTTCTGGAACAAAGTTTACAAAAATAACCTCCAACTTTTGTCAATCAAAGAGTGAAAAAATTTAAATGATATGAAGAATGTAATATGGAAATATTTCAGAGTTGCAAATTTACATTTATGAAACTAAGTCTCAAATATTTTTTATCAAAGACATTCTCAATCGTATGTAACATGCCATATACCATCTGTATAAATATATTTACGATTAGTTAAACTTTTTTTATAATAACCCATCCTGGTTCTATGATAAAAATTTCCTGTTTTGAAGAGATTTAAATTGAAACCTTCCATCAAAATTTCCCATTAATTTATATTCCAAACACCAGCTTAATAACGACAAAGTTATTTTACTAAATTCTCCATTATTCTCAGTATGAATTGAAACAAAGAGTGTATTTCAACAGAAATATTGTAACAAGATGGGTCAATGCATTGGTCCTTGACAATATTATACTACGTCTATCATAGTATAACTTATCAACAGCATGAATATATTGGTGACCAAATTAAATGTTTTACCAGATATCACAAGAATGAGAACAATTATATACATGCCACACAGCAAATTAATTTTTTGTCTCTAAGAACAGTAGTTCTCAAAAGGGGTCCATATAAAATTTAGTTAAAATTTAGGTGCAATAAATTGCTTATACTTCTAAAATACATGAAATATTTTAACAATTTTTAAATTCAATTTCAAATATTTAATTATAAAGATATAATAGGATCTTTCAAACATTGAATTATGGGGTGGGGGGGTCTACCTGAGTAAAACAGGAATCAAAGAGATCCACAGGCAAAAAACAAAAAAAAAAATGGTTGAGAACCACTGTTGTAGAAGAATATATTTAGTCTTCCTCTAAACTGACTTTGGAGTAAAAATTTTATTAAGTTCACAAAATGTCTCACAACTTTAAGAACATGTATTCAATCTAGCTGAGTTTCATTTAGCTTGGATGATAACAGGACTTTGCATGTTTAGTTTTACACATTGTACAATCTACGTTAATGATTAATTACAGATAACTTAGATAGATATATTCAATTTAACTAAAAGGAATATGTGACAGTGATGTTTATATATATTAGTCAGGCCTTGGAAGATGGATAGATCAGTGGAGGTTACTTCAATGATCTTTACAGGAGGGAGGTAGTAAGAAACAAGTGAAATGTTTAAAGAAAGAGGACAACACAAGAGATCATAGAAGATTGAGGTCTAACATCATCAAAAACTTCAAGGGTTTTAAGTCTGTATTGTTCAAGACTAGTGAAGATGATAAGCAAGACGGATTTTCTTGAAGAAACTAAACTAGGTTGTCACACAACTCATCAAAAGATGTTTCCAAGAGGCCTGTTCATAGAGGTAATACAGGGCTGATATATAGTGCTTAGGTTGTACATTGATGCTGTTATATATATATATATATATATATATATATATGAAGAAAATGCGTGGGTGACGCAGCTAAACCTTGGAGTACATCAGAGTTTATAGAATATGAATCAGATAGTTTTTGATAGTATGTGTTGTAATGGTCTGACAGAAATCCAGGGAATGACAGATAGATGGAGACTACATGTGGACAACTAAGGCAGGAGGTTCTCATACCAAACATGATTGAGAGAATTACCTATTTCGAGTACCACAATTTTGCTTTCGATAGTTCTCAAGAGCAATAAGAACAGGCAAATGATAGACAAAAGCAAGTCTCCATTTTAAGTGGTTCTGCAGAAGTTGTATGAAGATGAAGGTCCATGAAAGAGTTGTTTGCAATTGATTCAATCTTCATTGAGGTGCTGAGAGAAAGAGAGAGTGAGAAGGGGAGGGAGAAAGAGAGCAATATGTTAGTCAGCAGAGTTGTGATTTTAGGTAAAGGGATACACTGCTGCATGTTTCCATGGATTGTGACAGGGGCTTGTAGACAGAGAGAGAGTCTGATAAGGACTGGATGTAGCTCTGAAGTGCCTTGGTTGAGAGTGATGAAAAGAACAAGGTCAGTATCAATTGTCATTCTGGGTTGTGAAGTAATGAAAGAACATTTTAAGGATCCCGTTGGTTTGGTTGCAAACATCAATTTCTGTTTGAATTGATTTCATATTCAGTGTAACGATACACTTTTATAGGCTAATGGGTGATGTGAAAATCATTTTCACTATAAATCAATAGATAAAGAGTTATTAGCAATTAAAGTTTGAAAATTAAGGGTAAATCTATCCAATCGTAAGCCACAGATACATTCATGCCTGTTTCCATAGTAACAAACCAAGCATGAGAACTCTTTTTGTTAATGAGAGAGTACATGTGTTGACAAATATATTCTACACGATGCCACGTGCCTTGACATGGTGTTCTGTTGCTTGTATCCTGGTCGTGAGATATGCTAAAAATAACAGCTAAATAGGCCTTGAATCACACCTATTCTATAATCGTATGAATTCCTGTGTGTAGAGTACAAATTTGCAAAAATTTTCTGAAAATTCCAAATTTTAAAAAAAGCTATGAAAGGTGAAATGTCGTATGTTAAGCAGAATATGATTTGTTTACAATTTCATATAAAAACATGTGCTAGTTTCATAATGTTGACAATACATGTAGTTACACACAAAATGACAGCGTCAAATCCTTTTTCTTGACTGGGTGAAAATGATCAAACTTTAAACCTCTATAACTTATTAAAGACATATACTAGAAAAAAGTGAAATAACTCCAACAATTCAGCTTGGAAAAGTATATTAATGTACCAAATTAAAAAATTTTCAATAAACTTTAATTTTTGAAATGCTGGCAGCCAAACCAACTAGACCCCATTTTTACACACAATAACTGTGGTGGTAAAACAGGGGACTTTGAAGGAGCTTTGTTGACGTGAGCAGTGTGTAGTCGGAAGTGATACGAGCAACAAATATGGAGGTTTTCACATTGGGTGTGCTAACAGAGGCATCTTGGTTGAGGGATGGTGGGTTGGAGGATTCCATGAACTCTCTTGGTGAGGGACCAGATGGCTTTGCTGGAGTTTGGGAGGTGAGAGAACTTCCAGACTGCTTTTCTGAGGGTGAATATCCAAAGTAGTTTTGGGTGGAACTTGTTTATCACAGGTATTTAAATCACTTGTGTGCGTAAGTTTATGGCGAGTTAAAATTTTACTTGCAGAGAATGCTTTGTCGCAGATATCACACGGATATGGTTTTTCTCCTGTGTGAATACGTTTGTGAAGTGTCAAATACTCATTTCGAGAGAATGTCTTATTACATACATCACAATGATAATCACCTGTGTGGATATGTTTATGTCTAATTAAATACCTCTTCTGTGCAAATATTTTACCACAGATATCACATTGATGTGGTTTCTCTGAGTGAATATCTTGCTGAGAAGTAAGATTTTCACTTTCAGGGTATGTTTTATCACAAATCTCATCAGTCTGGGGAGGATTCAAGACTTTATGAATATGTTTGTGCCTAATCAAATATCTCTTTCGTGCAAATATTTTACCACAGACCTCACACGTATATGGTTTCTCACTTGTGTGCATATGCTTGTGAAGAGTTAAGTCTGCAAGTAGAGAGAACGTTTTACCACAAATGTCACATTTGTATGGTTTCTTACTTGTGTGAATATGTTTGTGCCTAATTAAATATCTCTTCAGTGAAAATATTTTACCACAGATATCACACTGGTGAGCTTTCTCTGAGTGAATATGTTTATGAGAATTTAAATTTTCATTTGTAGTGAACTTTTTACCACATATGTCACACTGGTAGGGTTTTTCAACAGTGTGAGTAAGTTTGTGACGTCTTAAATCTCCAGTTATAGAAAATCTTCTATCACAGATATCACAGTGGTATGGTTTCTCACCTGTGTGAACAGTTCGGTGATTTGTTAAATGCCCATTCTGAGCGAATGATTTTTTACAGACTTCACACTGATATGGTTTCTCATTTGAATGAATACGTTTATGACAAGATAAATTTCCAGTTGTCGAGAATGTCTTACCACAGATATTACACTCGTATGGCCTCTCACCTGTATGTTTACGCTTATGACATGTTAGATTTGCACTTCCAGAGAATGCTTTACCACAGACATCACATTCATATGGTTTTTCCCCTGTATGAATACGTCTGTGACGTTTCAAGTAATCTTTGCGAGAGAATGTTTTATCACAGGTATCACATTGGAAGTGTTTCTCTCCTGTGTGAATAAGTTTATGAGAAGTTAAATACCCACTCTGAGAGAATGCTTTACCACAGACGTCACATTTGTATGGTCTTTCATTGGTGTGAACGCGTTTATGGATAACTAATGGTTTACTTTTGGAAAATGTTTTCCCACAAACATTACAGTGATATGGTTTCTCATCGATGTGAATATGTTTATGGATAGCTAATGTTTTCCTTTTAGAAAATGCTTTACTACATATATCACAACGGTATGGTTTTTTATCTGAGTGAGTCTGAATATGAGAAGATAATTCTTCGAACTTCAAAAACGCTTTAGGACAAATCTCACAACGGTACGGTTTTTCTTCCGTATGTGTATGTTTGTGACGAGTTAAATTAGTTTTCTGTGAGAATTTTTTACCACAGACGTTACACACATACGGTTTCTCACTTGCATAGGTACATGTATGACAAGCTAATTTTGTAATGTCAGGAAATGTCTTACCACAGACATCACAGTAGTAGGGCTTTTCTTTTTCATGTGTCTGCTTGTGACGAGTTAAAATGGTTTTACGCGAGAACTTTTTACCACAAACATTGCATAGGTGTGCATTGTCTTCGGTGTGGATATGTTTGTGATTAGTCAAACTGTCAATGTCAGAGAATATTTTAAGACATATGTTACAGGTGTGCAATTTTTTTGCTACGTTCAACTGGTCCTCATGAGATAAATCTTTCTTATCAGATGGTGTTTCATTATGAACCTGGTTCTCACATGCTGTTTTCTCCATGATGTTGTTTACTGCTCATTCAACACAAATGTAATATCTTTCTTTATGACTTCATTAAATCACTTCAAATTTCAGTTGAAACCAGATGTTGTTTTTATAAAGCCATTCTTCATGTGTTCCTTTACGTGTCTTTTCTGAGGAATTTCCTGAAATGATAAACAGTATAAGTAAAAAGAAATCTAACAACTGTTTGTACTGCTGTTCAGTCTTACTTTCTGGAGACAAAATATATTTTATTGATCCATCATCATTTAATGTTGGTTTCCCATGTTGGCAAGCCACATGATTGTGTCAAGCTCTAATGTAAGGTTTTACATTGTTTCTATGGTAGGATGCCCTTTCAGTGTGTATTGGATGCTTATTTCCTGATAGTGGCAACAGTGAGGCCTTCAAATAACATGCAAGAAAAGGAAAAAGCACCTTGAAAAAGAGTGCGGTGTATCTAAGAGGGTGAGGTGGCCTTATTCCAGGTGCTTAGAGACTGAGGTATGATTGAGGGACAAGCTCAGGATTCTGACCATGGAGGAGCTACATGGCTACTCTGTGATATATAAGGGCGGGAGCAGCCAGGAAGAAGATAAAAATGGTAGCAAACTGCATACCAGATTGAATACTCAACATGCAAGAGGGTGAGCAGAAATGTAATGAAGCTATCTTCTGAGGAAATCTTTATTCAACTTTCAGGATGAGCCGATCTCTAACTGAAGAGGGAAACTGTGGTAGAGATAGATCCAGGAAGACATGGGATGAAGTAGTGAAGCATGATCTTTGAACTTTGAACCCCACAGAGGCAATGATTAGTGATTGAGACCTTTGGTGATATGCTGCACTTGAGAAGACATGTCAAGCCAAGTGAAATCATAGTTACTTCAGTTACTTATACCTGTGTCTCAGTCAGATTCTCTGACCCTTAGAAAGCTATTCAGCCAAGGTCTTTTCCACAGATGCCATCTCACAAGGGGAAATTATTTCCTATCAGATTGGGGCTTGGTGTGGCCTCCAGGCTTGCCAGTCCCCAGTCAAACCGTCCAACCCATGCCAGCATAGAAAAAAGACATTAAACAATGATGATGATGACTTCTTTAAACCCCTCCAAACGATCAACTCAGTTAATTCTTCAAGCAAATACTGAGTTTCATAGCTATAATGATCTCCCATAGTGACATCACATCAACGATCCCGACCCTCACCTCCCACCACCATCACCACATCTCAAAGGTGAGGTTTTCTCTTTATGACCATCATATATTTTAGCTCTGAACACAGATTGACCATATACAATGCACAAGCGAGACACTCATTACAGTACTGCTCACATATCTTGGATAGTAGCTGCTGCTGCTACTACTACTGCTACTACACAGAGCATCCTGAACCACAACAAAAATAGGGCCATATCTGACTGTTTGACAACTCTTTACACCAATGTGCAAGGTCCTTTCTTCTCTCTTTCATCATCATTTTCTAATGTCCGCTTTCCATGCTGACATGGGTTGGACGGTTTGACTAATGACTGGTGAGCCAGAAGGCTGCACAAGGCGCTATCTGATCTGGCAAAGTTTCTACAGCTGGATGTCCTTCCTAATGCCAACTACTCTGAGAGTGTAGTGGGTGCTTTTACATGCCACCGGCACGAGGGCCAGTCAGGGGGTACTGGCAATGACCATAGTCAAAAGGTGTTTTTTTACATGCTACATGCATGGTAGCCAGTCCGGCAACACTGGCAACCATCATACTCGAATATTGTTATTCATGTGCTGGTAAGGCGACGCTGGCAACAATCATGCTCGAATGGTGCTTTTTACGTGCCACCGGCACGGGAGCCAATCTGTGGCCCTGGCAACGATCACATTCGGATGTGCTTTTAACATTCCACTGGCACGAGTGCCAATCAGGCGGTACTGTCATCGGCCACAATGGCACGAGATTATGGATGAAGACATCCATAGGCTGATTTCAGAACTTTAAACCTCATGGAAGGGATGACAAGTGACATGTAGTGCTCAAGAAGAACCACCTATTATAACAAAACTGAAATTCTGGAAATACAATGTGATTGTGTGTGTGCATATATATATATGCACATGCACATACACACAACAGCATCCCTCACCTAATTTCATCCTCAAGCCTTCTGTCATCCATTACTAACTCCTTCATTAACTTCATAATTGCATAATTCATCACCATTTTCTGATACCAGTTATCTTTCTCATTTCCAAGAACGACTTAACCCTTTCGTTACCAAACCGCCCAAAAAAAATTTTGGTTTATGAGACCAAACCGCCCAAATTTACCTATTCATATTTAAATGAGAATATCAGAGCAAATCTCTTCAGTACATTCGTGAAAACACGTATTATACTTCGTAAACAGTTCAACTACAGTTTTGTACAATAATCGAAGTGTAATTTTAATTCCGTGAATTTTGGGAGATTTTTTTCCGAAATTTGTTCCTATTGTGTTTTCAAAATTTGTAATTCTGACAAAAAATGGATACGAATTTCATTATATCAAGCAGCGAGTCAGAATTCGAAGGATTTTCTACTGAAGACCTTCATAAATCTAACTCTATGACTGAAAAAAAAAAGCATGTGGTATTTGATAATGAATCTGATGTTTCATTTTCCGAAAGTGAAAACAGTGAATCTGAGATCTCCGATAGCGATAAAGAAAACGAATTGGCACCTGAATGGAGTGAAAATTTAAAAACTGTTTCTTTCGGTGATTTTTCTGAAGAAACTGGACCAAGCCACAGACTTTCCCAGAAGGGTAAAGCCTTAGACTATTTCTATTTACTTTTTCGAATGAGCCTATTTGAAATCATTACGGCAGAAACGAGCCGTTACGCTAAAATGTAAACAAAACGAAAGAAAGTTTAGTTTGTGGTTTCCCACAACCTTAAATGAAATTAAGACTATTTTGCCATAAATATTATTATGGGTATCAGAAAGTTACCCAGAATAACAAATTCTATCGTAAAATTTTGTTGTATACCCAATTGAATATTAGCTAATAACCCATTTTCTATAGCGATGTTTGAACAAAATTTTAATAATTTTATATTTTGTGGAATTTACCTGTATCTACCTGCAATTACAGTCACTTTGTGACAAAAATTATAGTATAGAATTGGTTGAGAATATTTCATTAAATTATCTTCCAAAAATCAGATTAATATATCGATAAATAAAAAAGTTATAGTTGTTTAATGAAACCAGACTAAATTTATGATTACGTTAGAAATTAATTGAAACACATAAGGGGTGTAATTTGGTCAGAAATATAGTAACGAAAGGGTTAATTCACCATCCATCCATAATTCTTAATGTTGTTCCTCCCTACTTATATTTTACATTGGTGGGCACGTAACAAACACCATCCGATCGTGGCCGTTCGCCAGCCTCATCTGGCACCTGTGTCGGTGGCACATAAAAACACCATCCGAAGACCCGGCAAGACTAGTCAGGCCATAACCTGTAGCCCCTACCTGGGACGTAGTCAGTCCACCTGTGCATACCTTCCTTCTTGTGACACTTGTGAAGACCTGTTGAGGCAAGTGAAAATCAAAACAAATCAAAATAGATGAACATCAATGGAATTTGTATCTTTGTGGTACCAGTGCCGGTGGCACGTGGCACACAAGAAAACCATCCGAACGTGGCCGTAGCCAGTACCGCATCGACTGGCCTCCGTGCTGTGGGCACGTAACAAACACCATCCGATCGTGGCCGTTTGCCAGCCTCATCTGGCACCTGTGTCGGTGGCACATAAAAAAACACCATCCGAGCGTGGCCGTCTGCCAGCCTCGTCTGGCACCTGTGTCGGTGGCACATAAAATCACCCACTACACTCTCGGAGTGGTTGGCGTTAGGAAGGGCATCCAGCTGTAGAAACACTGCCAGATCTGACTGGACTGGTGCAGCTTTCGGGCTCCCCAGACCCCAGTTGAACTGTCCAACCCATGCTAGCATGGAAAGCGGACGTTAAATGATGATGCTGATGATGATGATGATCACCCTTTTTTGCACTACCAAATTATATCTCCTTTTCAACCACCATATCTCCCTCAGCATCACACCTACCTCTCCCTTCTCTCATGCAACTTGACCATCCATGTCATTGCATTTTCATCTTTCCCCTGTTTATTGTATTATAACTATTCTGCTACTCCTCACCCATCTTTTACTGTTAGTCATTATATATTCTGCTCTATTTTCCACCCCGTGTCATGTATCACTGACTACCCACCATTTATTATTCCAACTTTTCAACCCTACCCATTCTCTACAGCCATTACCTACTCTTACCCCATCTATCTATCATCAACCACTCTTCAACCCTTGTTCAACATCCCTCACCAATTCTGTATGTTCAACCATTCCTCACTCTCTCTCTGTACATTCTTGCAACCTCAACCCTCCCTCACTCTGTTTTTCTGTCACTCTTCATCTCTATTCAATTTCTTGTATCTTCAAGGTCTACTCTGACACTTCATCACAACTATTTTAGCTGTCTTTCCAGACTCCAGCCTATCCACTCTTCTTTAAAGTAAGTAGCCATGCAAATCCTCAACAGCAAGAAACCTTTTCAGTTCTGTCCCCTTCTTTTGTACTTTAACTTCTCATCCAGCATAAAAGCCATCTTGCTCTATAGTAACCTCACTCAGTTGAAGATCTTAATCTGGTAAACTGCATGGTAACATCAATAATGCTTGTGCCATGAAAATGATAGAAAAAAGGTACTCAATACACTCTGTAATGTGGTTGGCTTTAGGAAGGGCATCCAGCTGTAGAAACCATACCAGAGTAGATACTGATGCACAATGCAGTCCTCAGACTTGTCAGATCTGATCAAACCATCCAACTCCTGCCAGGATGGTAGATGAATATAAAATGATGGTGATGATATATAATCAGCTTAACGAAATTCACTGAGCTTTCTATGGCCAGATGCCCTTCCTGTCACCAACCCATACCTGTTTCCAAGCAATGTAATATATATACTCAAAGTTGAACGTTTTTCATGAAAGACTGGAAATTTGTGACACTGCTTGTATGACGATCACAAGGAAACACACACACACAAGCGTAATGACCTTTCAGCTCATGACTGTAATAGAAGATGCCAACTGCACAGCACTTAGGACAAGTTTCTGCTATAGGCATAAACTACATGGAAGCCTGCTGCATACACACACACACATATATAGTGTTTAATATCCACTCTTCTACGCTTGCTTGGATCAAACGCAATTCATTGAGACATTTTCTAAGTCCTAAGTTGCTAATCCACCTATTTCTTGACATGGTAATATCGCAAAGATGTTTCTCATGGAAGACCCCGAAACAAACATCACTGTTTGTATGACAGTGAGGCTCATTTACAATCATCACATGATGTCATGACAAGGCACCCCACCCTTTATATATATATATTTACACACACACACACGCGTGCACGGTAGGCTTCTTTCAGCTCCGTCTATAAATTGATTCACAAGGCATAGATCGGCTCGAGGATAAAGAAGGCACTTGTCGAAGGTGTCGCGTAGTGGGATTGAATCAGAAGCCAGTTGATTCCAAAGTGAACTTCTTCCTTAACCACACAGTCATGCCTTTAAATATATAGGAAAAGTGAGAGAGATCCTGGGCTTTAAAGTCTAAAACGGAAAATTTTCAAAACCAGTATTTGATGTGTCAATTCATTTTGGGCTTTTCTGCATGTGCCAAAAGTGTCTGTAGTAATTTTGGCGAAGGTAAAGAATACGCACACCAGGTGTTTAGGGTTATGTGCGTATGCTTTACCTCTGCCTTAATATTATTGTAATGACATTTATGCATTAGTAGACATGCAATTAATAATAAGGAAAATATAGAAAGAAAAAAAACCCTCCCTTTTATCGCCCCGAGTTAAAACGTAAAGTGAAGATTCGCAGTTACCCTTAACGGCTACAACCTCGCCTAACCAATGAGCTCTCATACGTTCCTGTTTTAATTCGAACAGCGAATGAAATAAAATGCGTGAGAGAGAGAAAGAGAGAGCGGAAGTGGTGTGTGTTGCTCACTGGCACGAGGAATTAAAAGAGGAAAGTGTGGTAAATTTGTCAGCTCATTTGCTAAGGATTTCGGTAGAAGAATTCCATGGTTACATCTTGGCGGAAAAAGCTCATGTTTGATCAGTACTCGGGTTAAGTACATGGGACAAGACCTCCAAAGAGGAGCCAGATTTTCACAAATAGGACAGATCACGATTATTTTTTCATAGTTCAAAGTGAGACTTATCGAAAATATAAAAACCACTCTTTCTAACATTATCGACAGTGCTACAATTCAATTATAAGCACCTGTAACTGACTTTATCAATAGGTCTCGAGTATTACCCTTCATTTAGTTAAACAACACAACTGTCATCTGTAAGAAAGAAACTAAGGGGTTCCATTTACGTTTTATATGAAGAATAATAATATAACAAAGTAGAAATAATTATACGTGATATATTAATTAATCATAAACTGAATCTTATGCAAAATATGTTTTGCAAAACGATTTTTTAAAATAAAATTAAATAAAACAGTGGACAAAAAGAAAAATCAATATTGAAATATTTTGTCATTTTGGAACTTTGATAATCATAATTTTGTTTGAGTAGAGATGAAATGAAACAACAGAATGAAATAATATTCAGAGAAGAATTTCTTTAAATAAAATATTTATATATATTTATCTGATTGCGATTTGTTTGTAAAATATCTATAGTGAATAATGACAGGGAAAGCAATTTCATAGATTTAAAGGCATCTTAAAGTTTTCTTATTATACGTAAAACAATCGAGATGGTGAAGAGTAGATATGCATGTGAACAACTTACTGTTTTCTAATATATTTCTTCACTATTTCTTGGAGTTAGATGCAATAAATGTGGAAATATTTAAGTGATGCAAAACATCGAAGAAGACATAAAGAGAAAAAGTGACGGGAGAGAGGGCAAACTAAGTGATAACTAGGCCTCAATATTCACATAACTAATCGATCAAAGCAAGTAGCCTTATTTTCGTAGCTGACTCTTGATTAGTACAATAATGAACCTTTTATCTGGCTTCCAGAAATCCAGGTGTGCTGTGCAATATCATGAAACATTAATTCCTACTTAAACGTGGATGTACTGTTAGAATGAACTTTACAGCGATAGATACGATGAGAGAAACTCTCATATAGGCTTTTGCCTATATGACCTCTTAAGTGCGAATAAATATTTCCTCTCAGTGATATATTATGCCTCTATCGCTAAAATATCATGAAATATAATACACCTTGTAATGAGTAAACACACACAGTAATTAAAGTTGCTTAATTTGACTACAGGGTGTAAAAAATAGTTTAGTTCTACGTTTTAATGTGCATTGATATGGATTAAACATACTCTGCTTTAGAAGTGTATAAATTTGCACCTGTATCCGTTAAATAAAATCATATTCTTTATTCATTTTCGTTTAAATTTCATCTTATAAACATTTTACGGTATACATGGTACAGTATTATACATTTTAAGAATTTTAAGTGGATTTACAGGTAACAAACAGGCCCCGTTTTAGAAATGTATTAATTTGAATCTGTTCAATACATTAGTTCTTGGCGTTTTTACTTTTCATAGTTTACATTATATTTTAAATATATACATATTTAAGCTGTCTCCAGAAAACCGAGAAATTCAGGTGACTTCCGGTCCCAAGTTTGCCGGATATTTGGTCCGGTACTGTCATATGTAAAAGACGTAATGAAAGCGAATGGTGTTAAAAATCTATGAGGCATCACAAAGTAACAGAAATAATAGATGTTTTGGTAAATTGGAAGGTGTTGATGCATTGCATTGATATGGAATAAATTATCATAGGAATCTTTTCGGTTTGAACGACAGTTTTTAACATAATTTCTAGGTAACTAAAAAATCTTTAACTTCATATAATGGTAGAATGTGTTTATAAAACATCTTTTTCTCTTGGCTTTATTGAGAAAATCCTATAGTTTGTAAGATATTTGTTTTTTCTTTCTTCAATTTCTGCAATTTCAACCAATCAATGACGTCTATTGAGGTGAAAACATTCTGTGCCGTATGAATATGTCCCTCGTTTAAGAAACAGGTTGGGTTTATTTACCTTTCTGAAGTAAAAAAGATACCCCCCACCCCCACCCCTAACCCTAAAACAAATTGAAATGCAATAGATCGATACTAGGGTCATAATTATGGGTGACAATTTCATATGACACTGCTAGAAAAACTGCTGTTCAAATCGAAAAGATCCAGTGTTGATGCATTGCATTGATATGGAATAAATTATCATAGTCCTAACAAAATGGCTGTTATGAAAATTTATAAGTCATTAAAATTATGAATAAAGTAAGGGGAAATTGAATTAGTACGGTCATTAATTTGGGAAAGAAAGGTACAGGAGACAAATGTGAAATTTATATTGATTCAAGTTAATTAACAATTGAAGATGGGCATGGGACAAGGTGTGTGTGTGTGGGAGGGAGTAAGTCATCATTGATATGTTTTGAGAGAACTCTAGGCATGTTTTGGCCTTATGAAACCACCTCAGTGAATCATAAACTTTATCTATATATATTGATGACTGGTTCCCATGCCAGTGGCTTGTAAAAAGCACTATCTGAATGTGATCGATGTCAAGCCCACCTGACTGGCTCCCGTGCCAGCGGCACATAAAAAGCACCCGCTGCACTCTCGGAGTGGTTAGCATTTGGAAGGGCATCCAGCTGTAGAAACACTACCAGATCAAACTGGAGCCTGCTGCAGCTACTGGCTCTCCAGACCTCAGTCAAACCATCCAACCTATGCCAGCATGGAAAATGAACATTAAATGATGATGACAGTTCTTGAGTGAAAAAGACCTGAGAGTCTTGATCACTTATTAGAATAACTAGAGGATGAGAATAATTACCCAGGACTTCTACATTAAAAAAAATCCAAATAGTTGAGACAATGCAAATATGTGTGAGATACACAACTAAGTTCTTAGATTGTGCATTTAAAATCTATTTTTTTAATCAGTTAGATTCATCCTCATCTCAGGTTATACAGAGGTGAATCTAGATAATTTCATTGATTCAGCCTGGCTTTAATACAAGTGAATATTTCTGACACCTGTAAGAAAACAGTCTGTTACTTTTGTGACCCTCAGGTAGTTTACTTATCATCTTTAACAATTGCATGTTAGTTTTAACCCCTCCACACACACATACACACAATATGTACATGTAGTTTATATGTTTCTAACTATATGCCTACGTAAGGGGAGGGACATAATATCCAGGCAGATACCAAATTTCTCAATGTAAAATGCCGAGGCTGGTTCCTTCAGACGGTGTGTTTTATGGTAAATTTCCTTTAACTCCCATCCAATGTTACAGATTTTTCCTGGAAACTTAGAGTGTAAAGTATGATATTGATGATAAGGAGAATGAAGAATTTGAACATTCAAACTTTATGTTTATTTACAGTTGGTTTATTCATAATAATTATCCAACACGTTGGGTCTTCCGCATTTTTTTTACTGATGGCTTCTGTGCTGTTGTTGAGCGTATTCGGACTTGTGTTAGGAGACTTTTCATAGATTTGGGTTGTCTCTTACTTTTTTAATGATGGTGTGTGCTTGGAGGATTAAATTCATTCTGTGGGACCCAACTGTGGGATATGTGTCAAAGGGACAACATGTGCTTCGGAGAACCTGATATACACACTAACCTGCTCTGGGTGTCAAGAGCAATACATAGGCCAAACAAAAAACAGTCTACGTAAAAGAATGGCTCTGCATAGATCCTAGATCAAAATGCCCCAAAATGGAAAAACGGCATTCAGCCAACACGTAGACATTTGTGACAATAACAAAAATCCAAGCTTCAGAATTTTCCCCCTCTACCAATTCAGGGATGATACAACCTGTAGCCAACGAATTAGTGAAGAAACTCTTTTTATTACAAAATACAGACCCCTTTTGAATGCGTCTACAACAAACGACATATCCACCATGGCCTTAGAATAACACAAATACACATCATCATCATCATCGTTTAGCGTCCGTTTTCCATGCTAGCATGGGTTAAAAATGATACACTCAAGAGATTCCCAAGAATTCATTAAAATCAATCCCAGTCACTGCTATAATCCATAACGTGCCAATTTTAGGTCACTTGACCATTTAACACCTTACTACTATCATACTACCTACATTCCTTCTTATTCTCCCTTCTCTTTCTTCTTCCTCTCCACCACCTCCTTCCTAATTTACCACTATTGCTGTTTAGAATAACACCTATGCAAACTTTATAAACAAAACATTCAAAAGAGATGTTTCAAGAATTCAATCACTACTACCATCCACAACCGGTCACTAACATACTAATACTACTATCATTTGTTTTGGATTGGTTTGTATGTCTGGATGCTCTTCCTAATACCAACCACTTTACAGAGTGTACTGGGTGATTTTTACGTGGCACCATCACCAGTGCTTTTTATGAGGCACATTGATCTTAGGATCTCAGTTCTGTTGTGGTGTGTACAGCAATGTGCCACGTATCTTGGCCCTCTCTCATCTCCTTCATAAGCCACAGTGTTTTGAGACTGGCCTTCAATACTTGTCTTCCTGGGGTTCCCTCTTCCACCACTCTAAATGAAACTGTCCTCACCCATCTGCTTCACATGACCATATCAGTGCAGTTTCCTCTCTTGCACATTGCATCTAATTCCTCATATACCTAACTTCTCTCTCAGTACATCAATGCTCTGTTGCAGATCTTGGAGCATACCAGCTTTGTTTTGCTCCAGCATTTACATGTCCTCCACATTCAGGGCCCATGTTTCACTACTATGCAGTATAGCAGCCCATACACATGCACCATACAATCTTCCCTGCACTTGGAAAGAGAGACCTTTGGTTGTCACCAAAGGTAAATGCTCTCTGAACTTTCTCCATCCTATTCTTATTCTAGCATTTAACACCTTTCGTACAACCTCCTCCACTGTTTATTAGGTTACCTAGTTAGCAAAAATTACCTACAACTTGCTGAGAGCCACCAGGACATTGGAGGAAATCAATTCCCCATGTATCTGTGTTCTTTATGGCTCTCATACATCTTCCACATACAAACACTACTTTCTCTGTTAATCTTCCTACTATCTCACTGCACCTCTTGTGAGTTCATACTTTGCAATGGGTACACCTAGTGGAATATGATTTCACTTAATTAAAGTGATATTAATGACCAGTATACAAACATGCTTTAGAATAAGGCTTAAGGCAAATACAAAGCATATTATTAACAGGCACAGGAGTGGCTGTGTGGTAAGTAGCTTGCTTACTAACCACATGGTTCTAGGTTCATTCCCACTGCGTGGTGCCTTGGGCAAGTGTCTTCTGTTATAGCCCCTCTGGCCGACCAAAGTCTTGTGAGTGGATTTGGTAGGCAGAAACTGAAAGAAGCCTGTCGTATCGTATATATGTATGTGTGTCTGTGTTTATCCCCCCAACATCGCTTGACAACTGATGCTGGTGTGTTTATGTCCCCCGTAACTTAGCAGTTCGGCAAAAAAGACTGATAGAATAAGTAATAGGCTTCCAAAGAATAAGTCCTGGGGTCGATTTGCCTGACTAAAGGTGGTGCTCCAGCATGGCTGCAGTCAAATGACTGAAACAAGTAAAAGAATATTGAATGAGTAAGAAAAAAATAATTATGTAATCAACTTCTTTGGCTTAGAGCTGTAAGCTGATACACATGCACACAAAATATGAAATATAATATAGAAGTAATAATGGGACCAAAGCTGTCATCATCATCAGTTAGTGGCTGCTTTCCATGCAGGCATGGGTTAATTGGTTTGACTGGAACTGGTAAGCCAGAGAGCTGCACTAGGTTCCTGTCTAATTTTGGCTTGGTTTCTATGGTTGGACGCCCTTCCTAATGCCAACCACTCTGAGAGTGTGGTGGGTGCCTTTTATTTGTGACCAGCATGGATGCTTTTATATGTCATCAGCATGGGAGCTGTTATGCGTCACTGGCTCCGGCCACAATTACGATTTCACTTGGCTTGACAGGTCTTTTCAAGCACACCAAATCACCAAAGGTCACGGTCATTTGTCATTGCCTCTGTGAGACCCAACATTTGAAGATTATGCTTCACCACTTCATCCCATGTCTTCCTGGTGTCTCAAAATATACACACACACTCAATACTAATGATAAAAGATAAGATATTGAGGGAAGTTTTTGCCAACAGGGGCTGATAAAAGGCAAATGAAGTATAAAGGCAGAGTTATCTAACAACTGTTTATTGATTGCCTGGTGTCACAATAAATCTGAGGGCTGGTGAGTCCCTGAGAACATCTAAAAATAAAAGATCTGTGCCACCAAAAGCAAATTCTGTTTCATTCAGATGTAAACAACAGAAAAAGTGCAGCTGACATCTTTTATAAAGACAAAATTTAAAGAATAAATGAAAATTACCATTTTAAAAGTGAAGCAAAGATTGATACATTCATTTACAAGTATTTTCATAAGTTTTATTTATTCTTTTATATATATTTTACATATTGTTCTTGGTCTATTCCTTTTTAGCTTTTAAAATTTTTTACAGACAATATTTCATGAGACAAGAGTTAGGACAAGTTTTAACACAAAGAAAGCAATTTTCAAGATACAAATATTTATTACTGATGAAAATAGGCGTTTGCTAATAATTTGTTGTAAATTCATTACCCCCTACCCCTGAAATGATGTATTTTGGATGAAGCAACCACACCTTTATAAACTGCAATAATTTAACAGAGTGGTTCATACAATTATGTAAAATGTAATTACAAGTTGTCCCATAACGTATATCATTTATGGTAAGATTTGATATAGTCCATGGTTATAATGACAAATAGCAGTTTATATTAAGCTTAAATACAATGTTGTGGAAATGCAGGAAGAAAATTTAGTGAAATAACCTTCAAATTCTGTTATTTTGAGATGGAAAAATTTTAAACTATTTGATGAATGCTTCTACAGAAATATTTCATAATAGAAAAAAATTACATTTATGAAACTTATTATGGCTATTTCTATCAAATATTTTCTCAATCATGATATAACAAATTGCTTTAAAGAGTCAGGAATGATAAAATATTACAGGTTTGTGTTAGTGTCACTTTGCATTTGAAAGAGACTACAGCTTTCATAGTTAAGGGATTTTTAAAGAGTTCTGTTTATGGAGGCAGTGCAGGTCTTGTGTGAGGTATGAGATATGGATTTTGCCTGTTTAAAGAAGCTTAAGGACAAATGAAGGGTAGAATCATCTGCATGGAAGTGTGTTTCTAGATGTGGCAGTAAACAGGTTAATAACAAAATATACAAAATGAAATGTGTGGGTGATAGAATCGATCCTTGTGGTACACCAGAGTTTATAGAGTGTGACTCAGATAGTTTGTTGGTACTTGTTGCAAATGGTCTGACATGAATCTAAGAAATGAAAGACAGATGGAAAGCATAGATGGGTAACTTAAATAGGAGGTTCTTATACCAAACATGATTGAAAAATTTGCTCCAACTTTGCTTCCATTAGAGTTTTCAGGAGCAAAGTGGTGAATAATATGGAAAAGCAAGTGTCCAGTTCTTCTGAATCTACAGAAACTGTGTTTGGAGGTCTTTAAGAAGGAAGTGTCGATTGCCGATTCAAGTACTGTCTTTCAAATAGTGAAAAAGAACAAGAGCAATAAGTTAGTAAGCAGAATTAAAGAAATTAACTACTTAAGGCAGCATTTCTCAACCGGGGTTCCCTGGAACCCTAGGGTTCTGCAAAAGGTTCCTAGGGGTTCCCTGGGAAAGAGTGAAATAAGCTATGCTAATTTCATGATTGTAATATTACTATACACACACCATATTGGTTGTTGTAATATAGACATCATCCCATCTAACCTATTATGTTACCCCAAAAATATAACAACCATATATATATATATATATATAGTTGATATATATTTATATAATTGGTATATAATTATATATGTTTTTATTATTTTTTTGCAATTTACTTAATCATTGGTATTTTATTGTTATTTTAATATTTCTATTATATGTAATTTTCTAGATGGTGTAATTTAATTGTTCATTTTGAATTGATAAAAGGTGTTTTTTTTCTAATTTTATATATATATTTACCACATGAACTACAATGAAAAAAATGAGAAAGATAAGGTATATAATATTTTTTGTGGAGGGTTCCTTGAGACGTGTCATTTTTTTAAAGGGTTACGCAAGGGTAAAAAGGTTGAGAAACACTTCCTTAGGGTGATGGGACACAGGCACTTGTGCCAGTGGCATGTGAAAAAACATTCCAGCGAGTTTGTTGCCAGTGCCGCTGGACTGGCTCCTATGCAGGTGGCGTGTAAAAAACACCTTTTGAGTGTAACTGTTGCCAGTACCACCTGAGTGGCCCTCGTGCGAGTGGAATGTAAAAGCACCCACTACACTCTAGGAGTGGTTGGCATTAGGAAGGGTATCCAGCTGTAGAAACTCTGCCAGATCAGATTGGAGCCTGGTGCAGCCATCTGGTTCACCAGTCCTCAATCAAATCGTCCAACCCATGCTAGCATGAAAAGCGGACGTTAAACGATGATGATGATGATGAGAGAGAGGTTGAAGTGTTTGGAAAGGTTGGATGTAAATTGAATGTGCTGCTTATGATTGATGGAAGGGAAAGAGTTAGGACTAGTCACTTTGTTGGGTTGATGTGATAAGAGATTTTCACATGTTGGGTAAGTGAAACCAGAGATAGAGTATAATGTCTAGTTAAGAACATGCAATACAAAGTTGGAAACTAAAGCTGGTGACAGGAAATGTAGGACTTTTAACAGCATGTGTGTCTGTTGCTAACAGAGCCAGCTAGTTTGAGGAACAGCAGACTGGAAGAGTCTGCAAGGGGCCAGATGACTCTATCACAGTTTGCAAGATGAGAGAGTTTCACGGTTGAGTAATGTACCAAGGTATTTACTGTTTTTTTTATAGAAAATAACCCGAGGTAGTGTTAACCCCTTAGTATTCAGATTATTCTAGTGGCTGATGCCAGCACCGCCTCAATTGGCTTCTGTGCCGGTGGCACATAAAAAGCACCATCCGAACGTGGCCGATGCCAGCGCCACCTCGACTGGCTTCTGTGCCGGTGGCACATAAAAAGCACCATCCGAACGTGGCCGATGCCAGCGCCGCCTTGGCTGGCTTCCGTGCCGGTGGCACGTTAAAAGCACCAACTGATCGTGGCTGATGCCAGACTCGCCTGGCACCTGTGCAGGTGGCACGTAAAAAGCACCCACTACACTCGCGGAGTGGTTGGCTTTAGGAAGGGCATCCAACTGTAGAAACACTGCCAGATCAGACTGGAGCCTGGTGCAGCCCCTGGCTTCCCAGACCCCGGTCGAACCGTCCAACCCATGCTAGCGCGGAAAACAGACGTTAAACGATGATGATGATGATGTAATGCTTATTTATTCAAATTGTATAGAATTTATCCTGCATTATCTTGTAGTCTTGAGATTTTGATTATGACTATATTTTTAGACTAACACTGGAGGGCAGTTGTGAGAGGCTTGTTCTGGCCAGTTTGAATATAAAACAGGAAAAATATTTTGGCTGAATACGAACAATTTAATTGCTAGAGGGTTAAAGTTGATAAAAACTTACAAGACTTGTGGGCAATGTTCCTTGTCTATGCAGCACAGGGAGTTTTGAGGTTAGAGGCTTTGTTTAGTGAAAGACGTAAAGCGACATATTTAAGGTGTTAGTTTTTTGCCCATCCACTTGCTTGATGATCAAGAACATTTTTTATTAATAATTGTCATAAAAAGACAATTGTTGGCTTTATCTAAATGTATGCAGCAGACTGAGCTTTCTCAAATGCCTCCATGTCCAAATCTAAGGGGTGGTACTAAACCAAACCGGATGTGAGGTAGGAAAAGCTAAATTTAGTTATGCTACACTCATTTAATAATTAGATCAGTAGGTTCTCCTTACAGTAAGACGAGATCACTTTTACATACACTTAACTAAAGCTTGCTACATAATTTACCTTATTTGGTTAACAACATGATTACTATATCATTGTACTTCAGCGGGGATGACAATTACAGCCTCAATGTACTGCAAAAATGACAAGTATTATGTTACAAAAGATATTTGATCCACCTCCAATATTTAACACACACTATGGTTACTCCAGTGTGTAAATACTGATAAATATTTTAAGTAGTTTTTATATGAGGATTGTTTACTGCAGATATCACAATAGCATGGTTTCTCTGTTGTGTGAATACATTTTATGACGTGTTAAGATTTTTTTTGCAGAGAATGCTTTACCACAAATATCACAAGAATATGGTTTTTCTCCTGTGTGAATACGTTTGTGAAGTGTCAAATATTCGTTTCGAGAGAATGACTTACTACATATATCACAATGGTATGGTTTTTCTCCAGTATGGATACGTTTATGACGGGTTAGAATTTTAGTTGTAGAAAATGTTTTACCACAAGTTTCACATGGATATGGCCTTTCTATGTGTATGCGTTGGTGAAGAGTCAAATACTCGTTCTGAGAGAATGATTTACCACATACATTACAATGATATGGTTTATCACATG
Organism: Octopus sinensis; assembly: GCF_006345805.1. NCBI lineage: Eukaryota > Metazoa > Mollusca > Cephalopoda > Octopoda > Octopodidae > Octopus > Octopus sinensis. The sequence goes on along the minus strand of NC_043003.1, from coordinate 58,639,276 downwards.
TATGAATATCTCTGTGACTAACTAAATATCTCTTTTGTGAAAATATTTTACCACAGATATCACACTGGTGCAATTTCTCACTAGTGAAAATATAATCACGAGAAGTTAGATTTTCACTTGCAGCGAGCTCTTTATTGGACATGCCAGAATCACGAGTTTTTACAGCTGTGTGAATGCGCTTGTGACGTTTCAAATAAGTATTCTGAGAGAAAGTTTTAAAACAGATATCACAGCTGAACGGTTTCTCATCCATATGATTATATTTATGGCTAATTAATGATTTCATTTCGTAAAATGCTCGACCACAGATATCACATTGGTAAGGTTTTATACCACTGTGAATGCGTTTATGACGAGACAAATCTCCACTTACTGAGAAGGTTTTCCCACAGACATCACACTGGTATGGTCTCTCTCCTGTGTGAATATTTCGGTGATTACTTAAATGTCCACTTTGAGAGAATGATTTATCACAGACATCACATTTGTATGGCTTCTCCTCTGAATGAATGCGCTTATGACAAGATAAATTTCCACTGGCTGAGAACGATTTACCACAGACATCACATTGGTATGGTTTCTTACCTGTGTGTGTACGTTTATGACATGTCAGATGTCCACTTCCGGAGAATCTTTTACCACAGATATCACATTCATATGGCTTTATCCCAGTATGAATACGTAGGTGACGCTTTAAATAATCATTCCGAGAAAATGCTTTGCTACAGATAGCACAGTGGTATGGTTTCTCTCCCGTGTGAATGAGTTTATGATAATTTAAATAGCCATTTTGAGAGAACTTTTTACCACACACATCACAGTGGTACGGTTTCTCATCTATATGAATACGTTTATGAGAACTTAATACTTTACTTTCACGAAACTTCTCACCACAGATATTACAAGAGTATGGCTTCTCCTCAGTATGAATACGTTTATGAGCAGTCAAATTTTCAATTGTGTAAAATGTTTTACCACAGACTTCACAGCGGCTCGGTTTTTTGCCTGAGTGTATATATTTATGACGTGTCAGATTATCGTTGCGAGAGAATGTTTTGCCGCAGACATCGCAGCAATATGGCTTCACTCTTGTGTGAGTACATTTATGACGAGTTAATTTTGAACTGTCGGAGAATACTTTGGCACAGATATCACAGTGATGTGTCTTTTTATCTGTGTGGGTAAGTTTGTGAGTAGTCAAACTTTCAACATCAGAGAATATTAGTAAACACACATCACAGGTGTAGAACTGTTTTGCTACATCTAACTTTGTCTCATGAGATATATCTTTATTCTCAGATTTTATTTCAACGTGAGCCTGACCCTCACTCCTCAATGTCTCCTCCATATTGTTGCCTGTGGTTCATTAACTGCAAATGTAATTCCTTTCTTTTATAAATACATAAATTACTTCAAGGTTATGTAATCAATGTCACATGGTCTTGCTGATAATGTCAGTCTTCATTAATATATCATTGGTGACAAATTCTCTGAAATAGTAAAACAGTATAAGATATAAGGAGTAATAAAACAGTAATAAAAAAGGTTGTTGTGGAGAGGAGACTTGACTAGAAATATTACATCTTAAAACAGTAAACAGGTGATAAAATACAGAGAAAAGGTACAATGTTATGGACATAGCTTCTTTGAATTTGTCACCTCCTGGAATATGTGTGTGTATGTGTTAACAAGGCTACCAATGGTTTCATGTAATGAGGAATCTCTTAACAACTATCAAGACTGCCACAAGGATTACTCATCTTCATTTTGGAGATGAATATGGCAGGTTTGATAATTGTTAAAAGATTCCTTTTATTATGTGATGTCACACCTGTGCCTGTAAATAATGCATTCCCATGCCAAGAATTGAACACCAACCTAGGTAAAAGCCAGGAAGCCTAACCATACAATGGATGTATAAGTTTAGGTAAATCTAATTTTCAGTTTATATAACCATCTATATTCTATACATGTCATTTTTACTGTGGTCAATAAAATAAAGGAATGAAACAGGATAAAAACAAAATAGAAATTTTATGAAAATAAAGATTATGCTTTTTAGTTCTTTCAACTGTATGTTTTAGATATTACATTTTAATTTTTGTCACTTTTTCACATCTTGATATCACTAGAAAATTTGTATTCCTCAACATCAGTTCAATACCTTGTTTAACCCATTAGGATTTAAACTGGCCCAAACATTCTACCTGTTTTATGTTCAAACCAGTCAGATCTGGCCTCTCACACCTACCCTACAATGTCATTATAAAAATATACGATCACATCATCAAAATCTCAAAACCACAAGATAATATATTATTAATTTAAAACAATGTGAATAAAGAATAAATTAGTACTACTTTTGACTAAAAAATCTGAATGCTAAAGGGTTAAGCAACATTTAAGAAAATTCTGATTTGAATATTAGCAATGAATTGACCTGGCAGTGTCACAAACTGCAGTGTCACAAACTCACTCACCACAGGTGAATTGACCGAAGACGAATTAAGAGAACAACTTGTAATAAATGAGTTTAAATGACATCAAGTCTTGCCTTTAGGTTATTTACTTGCTTTACTTTACTTTTACTATTATTTGTTTCAGTCATTTGACTGCAGCCATGCTGGAGCACTGCCTTTAGTCAAGCAAATCGAACCCAGGACTTATTCTTTGGAAGCCTAGTATTTATTCTATTGGTCTCTTTTGCTGAACCGCTAAGTTACGGGGGCATAAACACACCACCATCGGTTGTCAAGCAATGTTGGGGGACAAACACAGACACACAAACATATACCCACACATACATACATACATACATATATATATATATATATATATATGTACACATCTATGAAGGGCTTGTTTCAGTTTCCATCTACCAAATCCACTCACAAGGCTTTGGTCAGCCCGAGGCTATAGTAGAAGACACTTGCCCAAGGTGACATGCAGTGGGAATGTGCCTAGAACCGTGTGGTTGGAGACACTAAGGATCTATAGTGGCACAGCAGAGGATCACTAGATACCAATGATATCCAGACAAAAAAAGTAATAAAACAAAAAAATCCTTTTTATCATCTGAAAGAGAACAATTTCTACGCCCTTTCCCATAGATGCAATGTTTATAGATTTTAATGGATTTTTTGTGATTGTGATTATTTAGCTCTCTTGGTTCATCATCATCATGGTAATGTTTTAACATCTACTGTACCATGCTTGCGAGGGGTCAGACAGAATTAGTTGAGGTGGATTTTCTACAGCTGGATGCCTTTCCTGTCTCCAACCCTCACCTGTTTCCCCTTGACGAATATGTTTACATGGAAGATTGGAAATCATGGTGGCATTTGCTTACAATTATTATGTGATGTCAAAGGAAGGAGACAGTAATACACAGACACAGACACACACACACACATACATACATACAACCACCCAGATATATGATGAGCTTCTTTCAGTTTCCGTTAACCAAATCCACTCACAAGGCTTTAGTTGGCTCAGCGCTATTGTAGAAGACACTTGTCCAAGGAGCCAAACAGTGGCACTAAGCCTGAAACAATGTGGTTGGGAAGCAATCTTCATCCAAACAGCCACACTTGCACCTTGATTCTAGCAGATATATTCAATCTTTGAGGCATTGAGATATGGACCAACATATTCAGCCATTTTTGCAAGGTTATGTAGAAGAGTGGTAGCTTCAAAGAAGATGTCTGCAAAGAGAGCAATATCATTACCATAATCTGCATCTGTTATTGTAGAGACGAGTGATAAGGGGAGATGAATCTTGTTCAAGTGAAGCTGAGTTCTTTAATCCTGTCAAAGTGTGATGGATGTAATCCAGATAGATGATAAATAAGAACAGTGCAAGTACATCAATTTGTAAAAAACTGCACTGATATCAAAGAAGATGCTGTCTCCAACAGGAGAGTGAACTTTATTTCTTGTGGAGCTTCATTACTACTCTTATCACTCTTTTCGAAGTACACTATGTGTAAGTAGAAGAATTTGTTCCAGTTTGCCTCAGTGGACAGAATAAGTACTTACAGATTTTTAGCCATGATTCCCTCAGTGGTTCTTGTGATTGCCTAGACCAGGGGTTCTCAACCATTTTTTATCTATGGGTCCCTTTGATTACTATTTTACCCTGGTGGATCCCCACAGCCATTCGATGTTTAAAAACTAGTTTTATAGAAACTTCCTTCAAAATTCCTATTTTGTTGTTCATACATTAACTAGTGTAGGTTGAACTACGTAAAATGTTAGAGAAAGAAACCAACACATACATCATCATCGTTTAACGTCCATTTTCCATGCTGATATGGGTTGGACGGTTTGACTGAGGACTGGTGAGCCAGAAGGCTGTTTCAGGCTCTAATCTGATCTGGCAAAGTTTCTACAGCTGGATGCCCTTCCTAACGCCAACCACTCCAAAAGTGTAGTGGGTGCTTTTACATGCCACCGGCACGAGGGCCAGTCAGGCAGTACTGGCGACGCTCAAAAGGTGTTTTTTACGTGCCACCTGCATGGGAGCCAGTCTGGCAAAGACCACGCTCAAATATTGTTTTTCATGTGCCAGTAAGGTGACGCTGGCAATGATAATGCTCGAATGGTGCTTTTTACAGGCCACCGGCACGGGAGCCAGTCAGCGGCCCAGGCAACAATCTAAAGCAAAAATTTTTCAAGAGTCCTTAAAATACTATTGTGGATCCCCAATTTACTATTTTGTTGCATGGACCCTCAGGAGCCATATAGATCCCAGTTGAGAATCACAGACTTATATCTATCTTACAGTAAAGTCATTTTTTCTCTGAACTCATTTTAGTTTCTTTGTAAGACCTTCTTGAGTTCTGGCTGCATATAGTTCAGCAACTTTTTGTTATACAATTTTGCAGTTCATCTGAACTGAGAGGGAGAGAGCATCTTGAGGATGGTGTTATAACAGCATCCTTGGGTGCTTGTGCATGTAGTGGCAGGGATTGAGAGGGTGGAAGATCGTTTCAGAAACAAAGAATGTAATTCACACTTGCGGGTGGGCTTTTCATTTTGAGCACCTTTGTTGAGTAGTTCGTCTATGATGATCCAAAGTGCTCAGTTATGTGTTCTTTGCCCTTGGTTGAGCAGATCTATGATCAATCAGAAAGGCATTCTGGTTGCAACCACCTCGTTTTTTTTTAAAAATCTATCTTGAACTGTATTGTCCAATATACATACATTTTTAAAGATGCTGTGAGTTGAGAGATATTTAGTTGTGATTTCTAGCATGTCGCGCGACCTCATAGTCTCGCGAGTTTTATGTATTTTGTTATGGTTTCTTCTGTAGAGATTGGGGATCCAGCAGTGTTGGCATATTCCATATTGGCTCTAAGTATTTTGTCCACCTGTTTCTATGTACTTAATCGAAGAAATATCGTATACATGAATGACAAGATACTCACTGAAGTAAATAATTTAACCAAGTGTTCAAGCCAACGCTTGATCGTGCAGCCTGCTAAAAATAGCAACCAAATCACGTCACATTAAAAAAAAAAAATATGACACTATAAATAATTTAGTCCTAGATATACTGTCAGAATAAAAGATGAGATGGTCATCGCCAATTTGATCAGGGCTAATCTGGTACTACACAATAAAGATAACCGTGTTTTGTATAATTAAGAAAAAAAGGTAATACCCACGAAGGAAGACAGCTTGGTCACTAGTATTAAAGACAACTAGGAAATTAAAATATTAGAGGAATAACAAAGTGAAAAGAAAAAAAAAAACTATTTTATATTTTCTCCTTTATTTGAAACGTCAACAAATATTTAAACGTAATAATCATAATATTATTTCGGAACAGACATATAAAGAAGTAGAATAAAATCAAAAAGCCAGAAAGAAACTTATTAAATAACACAGATTTATAAGTTATTCGAAGAATGTGAACGTAAAGAAAATCGGCACAAATAGTTAATTAAATAGGTTTATATTAATTAAATACAACACAATACACTTAAGGTTGGTAATGAGTAGAGATATATATTTATAGAACTTACTGTTTTCTATGTTTCTTCACTATTTAATGTGTAAAGTAGGTGTGACAGATGTAGAATATGAGGACATTAACAGACAGCACAGATCTAGTTATTATCTTACTGAAAGACATTAACAGACTGAATATCCAACATAAGTAATTGACCAAACTAACAGCTTTACTTTCGTAGCTGAAATATTTCAACAGAAATAATATAACACAATGTGTGAAAACAAAATTTTAATTACATTTTTTTTTTAAATTACGAAATATAAGATGGTAAAAAAAAAAATCAATAGGCAGCAACACGAACAGGAATAGTTTTTAGACTATGTAGGAACTAGATGTTCCTGGGATAAATTATTATAAATCATATCTTAGCTATAGGCTCTTGTTTTTTTATGATAGTTATAATTTTTTTTTCGCTGGTATTTTTGGATAATGTAGTTGATTCCGCTTAATTGCATACTGGATAATTACTTTTCGAGACAAAAAAAAAAAATGAAAAATTAACATGAAATGATTATAAAAAATCGACCGGTTAATTGCATATGCAAATATAATCCCTATCGGTTAGTTGTACGAAATTTTTTTCCGATTGTGATTTTTAAAATTTTGCGAAATATTGCGCGACTTTATATATGCTTTTATTCATTCATTTATTTATTTATTGCGATTTAAAAAAAAAATATTAATGTGCCAATATTGCTCTGTCAAATTTTTACTGGGATCAAACTATTTCGGCAGCCGCGGAAGATCTTTTTTCTTTTATTGGTGGTGTGTTGCGGTCAGTATGTTTGTCACCAGAGATATTTTGAGGTGGTAATAATAGTAGTGGCGGTAGTTGTAGTACTTGTAGTGGTTGTTGTAACGGCGGCGGCGGAGGTGGTTGTAGTAGTGGCGGCGAGGACGATAGTAACGATGGTGATGGTTGTGACGGTAGTGGCGACGGTGGCGGTGTTGATCTGGGGGAGAGTGATGGTGTCGGGTTGCTTAGAATTTCGTTGTTCGTTCCTAAATTGTTTCGTGTCGGATTGTTTGGAATTTCGCTTTTGTTGTTTATTTTTATATTGTTGTGTTGTTTAAGTTAAAGGATCTTTTGGGCGATGTTGCTATAGTGAAAAAAACCCTACAAAAACCTGTAGTCACAGTTTCGAGTAGAAAAAAGTTACAGGGAAAACTGCATTTAATTGAAAGCAATAAAGTAATTAATTGTAAGGTAATTAAACTAATACAGTTTTGGTGGACCTGTCGAACACATCCTCTATGCACCCCTAGTTTTTTTGTTTTTAAAAATTTCTTCGCATCTTTGTTTTCAACAACTAATATGACGATTTTGCTCTCCCAGAACAGCTTTTCAAATTTGCTTTTCATTTTTTCCGAATTACTGTTTTGTTTTAAGTTCTTAAATTCTATGTATGAGGGTTTGGGATACAATGGCATAACACTTTCTTGCCTCATAACTTCCAGAAAAATGGATACCTTTTAACGAAATTTTCAGCAAATACACTTTAGATGCTATGAATTCAGAGTATATAGGGATTTATGAGAAAGAATTGTTCCGAGGGGGTAGGGAGAGGAGTTTCGGAAAATTCACACGATCCAAATTTTCCTCCTCGTAACTTTTAGGGAAATGGATACCTTTTAATGAAATTTTATACAATTACTTTTCAAACGGCATAGATTACGATTATAAGGAAATTTGTGGGGAAAATTTCTTTTGTGAGAAGAGTTTTGAAAAAACAGAGTTTCGGATCAAGAAGACCAAATAAGTTGGAACAACTCCGTTTTGACGGGGATTTTCCCCATTTCTTGTTTAACCACAGCCTTCGAAATGATGGGGTGGGGGCATCTTATGATGAAAAAAGTTTTGAAAGTTTTTGTACCCCGCCCCCGCACTTCATCATTCCACTCAGGACCGATTTTAGCCAATTTTTTTGCACTTCAAAACCATAGAAGAAGCCTTTTCGGTAAAAAAAAAAAAAACCATTAAAAAAAATTAATATTTTCAGAGGGAAATCTGAGTGATCTAAGGGAGATTTGCTGTTGTTTCTAGCACATCCTAAGGCAACCCTTCTCGCTCTCGAATGTGTTGATGCTTTTCAATATTTTTCTCCCCATTAATACATTTATTTGCTTTAGAAAAAAATTGAAAAATTATGATTTTTATTTTGCAAAAAAAGATACCCATTTTCTGAAAGTTATAATAGAAAAAAGTCGGATCGTGTGAATTTTCCGAAACTCCTCTCCCCTCCCTCTCAGAAAAATTATTTCCCATAAACCCCTATATACTATAAATCCACAGCATCTAAGCGGTATTTGTTAAAAATTTCGTTAAAAAGTATTCTCTTTTCTGGAAGTTATGAGGCAACAAAGTCGGGGAAGTACACTTCTGTAGTTATGCCAATACAATTTTTTTTTTATCAATTACTTGTTTCAGCTATTGCACAGCGGCCATACTGGGGAACTGCATTGAAAGTACATTAAAAAACAAACTATTCTATCGGTTTCTCTTGACGAACTGTTTCATTGTGGGGATGTAAACAAACCAGCACCGGTTATCAAACTGTGTCGAATAAACAAACACACAAACGCATGCATGATGGGCTTCCACTCCCTTTCCGCCTACCATATTCATTCACAAGGCATTAGTCAGCCCAGGACTATAATAGAAGACACTCGCCCAAGGTGCCGTACTGTGGGACTGAACCCAAAACCACGTGTTTGCAAAGCGAACTTCTTAATCACAGCCATATCTGGAGAAAATTGTTTTGTTTTCTCTAAATTTCGATTCTTTTAAATCCCACCCCCAACTCTTTTTTCCAGCTTTTGGAATGCCCACTCCCACTTCATCTCAACTCCATACCAACCTTCCAGATGTTTTATAACCTGTCCACTCATTTGTGCATGCATGGGTACTGTTGAACCAGCAGACGAAATGTGGGAGGCATCAATGTGGTCTCTCATCATGCTAGAAATAACAGCCAAATCTCTGGAAAATAATTTTTCTTACCAAAGTTTCAATTTTTGTATTATCTCCCACACTCGACTTCAAGAATAACAACTTCTACTCCATAAAAATATATCTGTACACTTCTTTCCACTCCCACCAATGAACCTCCACAGAAATATCTTGGTAAATTTGTATACCCCTCCCCACCACAGTTGGTTGGTTGGTCGGCATCCTTTTTGTCTCGGGAGACAATGGAGTTGCGCATAAAGTAGTCTAGTCCGGCTTTTACATTTCATGTCCTGATACATTTCCTGCTGTGGCTGTGTAGTCCTATCCTGGACAAACACTCCCTCTGGTAGGTACCGCAAATGTAGTGAAGACTGTTCCTGGCTGGTTGTAATGCCATAGTTTCTTGTTGACGTCTTTTCTTGTCTTTCCATTTCTCCTCTCTCTCTCTGTCACTCCTTTGTATTCCCTCTCTTACGGTACGTCGCCAGTCTCCACGGTTGCCGGCAACTGCCTCCCAACCGCTAATATTGATGTTGCAGGCCTTCATGTCCCTTTTGCAAACATCCTTGTAACGTAAGAGCGGTCTACCCACAGACCTAGTACCCCTAGCAAGCTCTCCACCACAGTAACGAGAAGATAAAACAGTTTCCTTGCTATTATGTTAAATATTATGTATATCCAAATTTGGCCAAATGTGTTTTTCTGAATATATATTTTTGCTTACAATAGCTGGTTCTCTTGGTCAAACTATTGTATCTCCAACTGCTTTAGATGCCAAGATATCAAAAATTGTCAAAGTGTAGTACAACAAGTTTGCTATGGAATGGTGAAACTATTTTTTCGTTTCCTGATAAAGCAACATTTTAGACTTGCGACACTTTTGCATAATAGCAATGGCCTGTATTGATATAATTCTTCTTTCTTTATCAAAGAGTTGAATAAGTTTTAAAAGTTTTAGATCCATTCCTGGTTTTCAGAATAAAGACACATAAAAATCACCTGTGCCTGTTCCACGTTAAAATCACTGTGCCAGTGCCACATACAAAGCACCTGTGCTGGTGCCACATAGAGAGTGCCCATGCTGGTGTCATGTAAAAAGCATCCATGCAGGTGCCACATAAAATGCATCCATGTTGGCGCCATGTTAAAAAATTATTCTACTTATAGGTGCAGATGTGGCTGTGTGGTAAGAAGCTTGCTTCCCAACTACATGGTTCTGGGTTCAGTCCCACTGCATTACACCTTGGGCAAGTGTCTTCTACTATAGCCTCGGGCTGTCCAAAGCCTTGTGAGCGGATTTGGTCAATGAAATACGTATCATTTACATACAAGGATTGATATAATTGACTTGCTCCCACCCCAAAATTTCAAGCCTTGTGCTGGGCAAAATTCTTAGTGGCATTTCATCCACTTTCATGTTCTGAGTTCAAATTCTGCCAAGGTCGACTTTGCCTTTCATCCTTTCACAGTCAGTAGAATAAGTTCCAGTTAAGTACTGGAGTTGATGTACTTGTCTTAACCTCTTCCTGGACATTGCTAGCTTTGTGTTAGAATTTGAAACCATTATTACTCTACCATATTCTTACTTCGATGTTTTTAATGTTGGGCCCTTCATTATCGATGAAGCATAGACCATTGGTGACTTTTCTTCACTTCATGACTCAGGACTAGCTTTTCCTCTCACAGGTTTTGTTGGTTTTGAATTGTTGTTAACACTTCTGTAATTTTGCTTTTTACTAGGTAAGGGTATTGGCCTTACATAAACCCATTTTTAGTTCTAGAAAGAGGTGGTCCAGATTAGTCTGGCCTCTATCCTTTGACCTGTCCAACCAGGGGAGGCACTACTAGAAGCTTAGCTCTCAAAGGTCATTGAGGCACCCAACAAGAACAGGCCCTTATAGTGGAGGTTCTTACTTTGATAATTAGTTAAATCCCAATTCTGAGAGAATATTTTAGCATAGATATTGCATTGGTATAATTTATCACCTGTGTGGAATACATTTATGGATAGATAACAATGAATTATGTGCAAGATTTTGCACAGAGATATTGATTTCAAATTTTGGCATGAAACCAGTAATTTTGGGTGAAAGGGATAATTCGATTCCAGAGTTTACCTAGTACTTATTTAACCTCAGTGGAATTTGTACTCAAGACATAAAAATGAATAAAATAGGCACAGGAGTGGCTGTGTGGTAAGTAGCTTGCTTACCAACCACATGGTTCTGGGTTCAGTCCCACTGCATAGGACCTTGGGCAAGTGTTTTCTACTATAGCCTCGGACCGATCAAAGCCTTGTGAGTGGATTCGGTAGATGGAAACTGAAAGAAGCCTGTCGTATATATATATATATATATATGTATGTGTGTGCATATGTTTGTCCCCCCCAAATCTCTTGACAACCAATGCTGGTGTATTTACGTCCCCGTAACTTAGCGGTTAAGCAAAAGAGACTGATAGAATAAGTACTAGACTTCCAAAGAATAAGTCCTGGGGGCGATTTGCTCGACTAAAGGTGGTGCTCCAGCATGGCTGCAGTCAAATGACTGAAACAAGTAAAAGAGTAAAATGCTGCTAAGCATTTTGTCCAGTATGCAAACAATTTTGTCAGCTTGCTGCCATTTTGCACACAGATATTGCAAATGTGTGATTTGTCTCTGATGTAATTACATAAAAGGGTCCAAAATATATATTTGAATTGAATGATTTACCTTACAAAGCACATTGAAATAATTTTTCTCCCATTTAAATACATCTGTGAGGTGTCAAACACCTCTTCTGAGACAATGTCTTACTATTATAGTGGCATGGCATGTATGTTTCTTTTGCTCTATGGAAATAAGTCGTCGTCATTGTCGGCCCCTCCTCCTCCTCTCCTCTTCCCCCTCCCCCTCCTCCAGATATTGGGATCATTTGTAGTGTATGAATTAAGAAGTTGTTTTCTCTCCCCAAGAACCTATATTCAGTTCCAGACTTTGCTCCAGACTTGTTGGCATGTATTCTGTTGCTCCAATAATAATAGATATTAAGTTTACAGATGAAAGCGCTAATAAAAAATTATCCAAAATTCTGACTGCCTCCTTTTTTTTAATATATATATATATATGTGCTTTATTTAAAAGCAGCTGAAATATAACAAAAGCTGTTACTCAGAGTTTCATGTTCCCGTTCGTCAGACAGTTTTGTTAAAATAGAACAGAAATAATGTGAAACTCTGTTATATTTCTGCTGTTATATTTGTTATATTTCTGCTGCTTTTAAATGAAGCATGTTACTCTACCTCTGGTATTTGAGTACTCTTTTTTTCCACCTTGTTTCACATTTATGTGCTTACTCCGGTATATATATATATATATATATATAACAACACCATTAACAATACTAACAGCGCCAGCTAATACACACACACACATTCATGTACATCATCACACATGATTTTAAAATTAACCCTCCCCACTTTCCTCATTTCCCCTTGCACCTCTACTTCATCCTGCCCTTATCCCATCTCCAACCCCACTCAACAAATATTTTTGAAGTCAAGGTGGCTCATTTTGGTCCAAATCCAAGGGACATAACTCCAAAATATTTTTCCAAGGCTTTGATCTGGGTGATTTCTTGGCACAATAGCCCTAAGAGTCACAAGTTAGATATGAAACTGTCAGTCCTCTGATGACAGAACCTATGCTATGCTGTTCCTTTCAGCCATTTCTGATGATTGCTGGAGATGGTTCTCCACCTCCAGTATGAAACAAACTGGTAATTTGACTATTACGAGTCTTTCACCACCATCACCATGGTGATGATGATGATGATGATGATGTCATCTGTTCTCCATGCTGGGTTGGAGGGTTTGTGAGGAGCTGACCAGCTGGAGAGCTGCCTGAGTGCTGTTTTGTCTGTTTTGGCATGGTTTCTATGGCTGGATGCCCTTCCTAATACCAACCACTTTATGCACACACACATATACATGAATATTTATTAGAAAACGTACATGCATATATGTTTGTTTATACATATACGTGTATATGCATATATATTCCTATACCGTTATATAAATATTTCTGTGTGTATGTGTATGCATGTATATATATATATATGTGTGGGTGTGTGTGTGTGTATATATATATATATATATATATATATATGTATGTATGAATATTTATATCTATATCTATATCTCTATATATATATACGCAGGCGCAGGAGTGGCTGTGTGGTAAGTAGCTTGCTTATCAACCACATGGTTCCGGGTTCAGTGCCACATCAGGTAAGAGTTTTCAATTATAACCTCAGGTTGGCCAAAGCCTTGTGAGTGGTTTTGGTAGAGGGAAACTGAAAGAAGTCTGTCATATATATATATATATATATACATATATATATATATGTGTGTGTGTGTGGTGTGTGTGTATCTCTCCCAACCATTGTTTGACAACCGATGCTGGTTTGCTTACATCCCTGTCACTTAGTAGTTCGGCAAAAGAGACTGATAAAATAAGTACTAGGCTTACAAAGAATAAGTTCTGGGGTTGATTTGTTTAACTAAAGGCGGTGCTCCAGTATGGCTATGGTAAAATGACTGAAACAAGTAAAAGAATACACACACACACACAAACACACATATATATACATATATATGAAATGTTCCTGGTTTTGGATAAAAGAAAATCCAGGAGGATCAGTTAATTATGATTTTATTCAACATATTCCTTTCTCAGATTCACTTTTTGCAGCAGTCCTTCAGCTTTCCCAAACTTTGTAAAAGAACTCAGAAGGTTGGACCTCCAACAACGCCTTTCTCAATACCTTTAAAGCAAGGAACTTTTCAGCACCCCTTTATATATATGATGGGCTCTCCTGTAAAAAATGCACAACTGACCAACCAACACATTCAATTAGTGTGTGAAACAATGAGTATTTAACATTATTTACGTTCAACGGATATTTATAGACAGATTAAATATAGAACAATTAGTATTTACGGAGATGTACTTGCATAGCAAGTGATTTGATCTGAGATCATGTGCTGAAACGAAAACAATTGCAGCATGGAAGGTGTTTGTAAGCCATTTAAGAAACACACAAAAGCCGTTCGATTCACTTCAACATTTAAGTTTAATTAGTATTTAAATCTCAACTAGAATCAGCATGACAGTATGACAAATGGACTTTGAATTCCTGACAGGGTACCATACTGTTTCTGTCTATCTGATTTTGCATAGACAGAAGCCAATACATGTTTAAATGTGTGTATGCATGCATACATGCTTGTATGTATTTATAAATGTATGTATGCATGCATGTATATATTGTATGTCCTGAGTATGACTTTAAACGGCATCCAGTAGTGGAGCTCTGGTTCAAGTTTCAAGGTTTTAATGTGCATGGAATCACCTATTAGCTATTATTTGTTCATATGTCTACTCTGACCTTTGGTAGAAGCACCTGTCAAGGTCCTAGCTACGGATTAACTAGTATGTTAACAACTCCTAATTCTCAGTAGACCTTCTTTTCAGGAGAAGGTAAACTTGTATAAAAAAATCCAAAGTGCATTTAGTTTCTGTTGTCTCATCTTTTGTTATGCTAACAGTTGTATAGCTGTTTGCACTAAAAAGTGGGTTCAGTGCTGTGCAACACTTTACCCACTCAAAAAAAAATTAAGTTCCTATTATTATTTGTGATATTTTAATAAACCTTTATTTATTATATAACACTAGAAAAAGAAATTAAATATCCTGAGTTACATCTAGTATAAAAAAACAACAACCACAGACTTGATACTAAGAAGTTGTCTTATTCAGTCATGTGTCAACTTCTATCAAAGACATATTATAATATATGTATACATGCACACACACACACACACATAAAATTTAAAAATGGGATAAGAATTTATCTAGTAGTCAGCATCAAAAACCTCACAAGGGAAAAATTCATAATTATTCCCTTTAAATATATTTATTCATATAAAGGGCATTACTACATGTAACTATCTCATGCTATGAGGGACTCTATAAGTCAAGACTACCATATTCATTATGGTAGTTTTGACTTATAGAGTCCCTCATAGCATGAGGCATTATTTATGTGTAGGAATGCCCTTTATATATATATGCAATTTAACATAAAATATAAATTACTAAGTAGACAAGAACACAAGGAGACGACACAAAAAAACGACAGGTCATATATATATATAAGGACACAGGAAATATGTTAAAGCCGACAGGAAGTGTCGATGCTTCCTAGGGCTAAATAGCGGTGGTGTAATTCCCTTTACGGGACTGTCCCGTTATGTTAACAGTATACAACCACTCTCTCTCTCTCTCTCTCTATATATATATATATATATGTATATATATGTATATGTATGTATATATATGTGTGTGTGTATATATATATATGTGTGTGTATACAGTTGCGGCCAAAATGTTCAGAACGGCATTGTTTTCGCCAGAAAAGTAGATATAAGTTTTTATCAAAGTTGTTTTATGTTCTATAATTTTCACAGACAATAAATACGATATTAATTGTTATTGTCTGAGATTTTGGTGTAATTTGAGAGGATAATACAAAAGTTATGGATGATTTAGTGATTTACTGCAAAACTCATGACGGCCAAAAGGATCAGAACGGTTGAAAAAATAACAAAATAATCAAAAATGTCAGAGAATACTGGAATTATTTAATATTTAGTGTGAAGCCCTTTAGCTTCAATCACACTTTGACATCTTTGACTGCATGAGGAAATTAAATTTTCAATTTCTTGCTAGGTGATCTTATTCCATTCTTCCTGAAGGGCATTCCATAATTGCTCGGTTGTTTTAGGATTTCTGGCTTTCGAACGTTCTCCTAGAATATTCCACACATTTTCAATAGGATTGAAATCTGGGCTTTGAGCAGGCCAATCCATAATAATAACCTTTTCAGCCTTGAGAAGTTCATGACCACCTTAGCCTTGTGACATGGGGCATTGTCCTGCATGAATATGAGTGGTCGCTTAGTTGAATTTCTCAGCACAGGCAAGACATGATCTTTTACAAGTTGTTTATAAACTCCTGCATTTACCTTTCCGTGTAATCGCACCAAAGAGCCCACACCATCTCCAGATATCATCCCCCATCCCATGACACTTCCTCTACCAAATTTAACACTAGTCTTAAGGCATTTAGGCGACAATTTTTCACCTACTTTTCAACGAACGTACCTTTTCCCATCTGAGCCAAATAACATAAACTTAGATTCATCACTGAAATGCAACGTTTGCCATTTTTCTTGAGACCACAACACATGTTCGGTTGGAGCTGATCAGTGGCTTCACTGCAGGTGCTCTTGCTTGTAGGTTATGTTCAACTAAACGATGAGACACAGTTTTTCGAGATAACGTTTTCTTCAGTACAATGCTCATTTCCCGAGAAACAGCAGCAGCAGTTTTAAATCTGTCCTTTTTAACCAACTTTACCATAGCACGATCTTCTCTCTTGGTCGTTTTTCTTGGCCTACCTGTAGACTTTCATGCTTCACACGAACCACAATCATCGAAGACCTTAAGAATATCGTGAACAACACTTTTTGACTTGTTAACAATCTTTGCAATAGACCCAATACTTAAATTATCCTTCTTTCGAAGCTTAATAATCTGCTGACGAATTGGTAACGGAGTAAGTGGCATTATATTAACAAAGTACACTGCAGATATTCTTACTAATGTTTAGTAAACCAACCATCGCATAAACAAATTCAAAACATTAGAGTTCGCCAGTTAAATATACCAAAACACGGAGTAAAAGCAACCGTTCTGATCATTTTGGCCGCCATGGGTTTTGCAGTAAATCACTAAATCATCTATAACTTTTGTATTATGCACTCAAATTACACCAAAATCTCAGACCATAATAATTAATATCGTATTTATTGTCTGTGAAAATTATAGAATATAAAACAACTTTGATAAAAACTTATACCTACTTTTCTGGCGAAAACAATGCCATTCTGAACATTTTGGCCGCAACTGTATATATATATGTGTGCGTGTGCATATTTGTATGTATGTATGTATATACGCATATATGTATATGCATGTATGCATTAAAAAAAAAACTATTTTCATACAGAATTTAAGCAAGCCAGAGTAGAGAATGGAGGAAGCTTAGTCTACAATAACTGCAGATATGTATGTTTTATCAAGTGCTGAGCTCATTAGCTACCAGCAAAGACATAAGTGTGAAGTGCACAAAGTTCTTAATGGTCAGTGATGGTCTTCCTTGGTCAAGAGTGCACAACTATCATGTATGTATGTCATTATTCAGTTTATTCCAAGATTTCTTGCCAATAGAGAAAGAACCGGTTTCTAACCTAGATCCAAGACTCCTTCATTGGAATTTCAACATCAACAACATTTTGATGGGTATTTTCTATCTATGTATGTATGTGTGTGTGTGTGTGTGTGTATGTATGTATGTATGTATGTATGTATGTATGTATGCATGCATGTATGCATGCATGCATGGATAGATGGATGAAGAAGGTAAAGACCAATTGAATTTTAACAAAGGTGTAATTAGTATAATGCTTAAAAGGAAGAGCTATAGCCTTTGACGTTTAGGATGCTAGTTCTTCACCAGGTGAAAGGAAAAGAAAGTAAAAAGGGGGAAAAGAACAAGAGGAAAGGTGGTGGAAAAGAGAAAAAGAACGAAATTAGAGGCCAGGAGAGAAAGCGGTTCTATGAGGAGGAGTTAGGAAGAGGAGAGGAGGCGATGTGGTGAGTGCATGCATAGGGGGGTGTCCGTGCAGGAAGGTGTGTGTGTAATAATGTGGGGTGTAGGTGGTTTCGTGGGGTGTATAGAGGTGTGCACATGTAGGATGGTCGTGATATGGGATAGTGAAGGTACAAGAAGGTACAGGAGTAAGCAAATTGTAGGTGAGAGGAAGGTGTAGGGAAGTGCAAAGGAAGCTAGCAAGGCATTGTAAAAAAAAACACTATACTTAGTGAAATAAGATAAATAAAAAGAATGAAATATATATATATATATACATATGTGTATGTAATTAGGATGTATTATGTAAAACACTAAAAGCTTTCTAGATGCGGTTATGAGAAACTAGTATAGCCACCTGGATTGTTAAAATATAGGCTTTCAAAACCCAGTACGTGGACATCTCAAGTCACTGTCGCCATCAGATATGGAGTATACGAATGTTGATGACCCCTCCAAACGTCACGAAAGCTTATATTTGAAAAAAAAAGAAAAAAAAAAGAAGCAGCCCCCTAACTCTGCCATTTTATCAAAGCGATTCCAATTTGCATACTGTATAGATTTTACCATCTGTTTCTATGATAAATTATTATGAAAGTATGTCAAGTAAATTTTATTAATATTAGTTTTATCAGTAATACAAATGATAATTTATTATTTTTCCCACATACTCTGCATTTTTGCATTCAGTAATCAGCTACGAAACAATGGCTGCCGGTTTGGTGGATTAGTTATGTCTATAATGAAATGTATCACTAATGTCTTTGTGTTGGTTTTAAGTTCTTTGCTGTTTGGAGAAAAGAAATCTAATATTTTTGAGGAATCTCTCCATCCGATTGAGCGAAATAATTTTTCCCAGAGTATCATAATTGCTCGTGCAGACCGCCACTAGTTTGCTCATTTGCTATTTTTGCCATTGTTTTACGTAAATGACTTAGTTTGTTCTCTGCTATCAGTTAATGTTTTGTGTTGTCTGTTAATAATGTTCTCACATTTCTACATCTGACTGCACCAAATGATGAAGAAATATATAAGAAAACAGTAAGTTCTTCTAATATGTCTCTACTGATAAACAATTTTATGTGCGATGGATAAAAAATATGCATAATTGTATGAAATAGCTATTTGTGTTGTTATTTTTTATTAATCAAAGATATTTTCGAAGAAATTCTTCTAATGATATTTACATCCAGTGTTCATTAATAACCTGCTTTCTGCATTTTATTTTATCTTGCACCTTTTTTATATTTCTGTTCTGAAAAAGAAAAAAAAAAGAAAAGAAAAAAATCGTAATTATCAAATTGCCAAAAAAAAGTTATTTAAAAAAAACAACTTATTTCTATGATTTCTTTTGTTTTCTGTTTTCTTTTTGTAACATCAATAATATATGTAGCCGATCCATCTTCCCTTATAGCTATTTACCTTCTTAATTATGTAAACAACAGTTTGCTTTCGATCCATATGGTTCAAGGGGGGATTTCCAGTGCGCGGCATATTGGGCAAGTGTTAACCTCGAGTTGCAAATGACAAAAACTATATAAAGGCCACCGTAAATCATTTATATATCGTATACCGTTCACTAGATGTTAAGCATAGACGAGAAA
This sequence comes from Octopus sinensis, assembly GCF_006345805.1. Lineage (NCBI taxonomy): Eukaryota > Metazoa > Mollusca > Cephalopoda > Octopoda > Octopodidae > Octopus > Octopus sinensis. Next base: position 58,619,947 of record NC_043003.1, on the reverse strand, counting down.
AAGAAAAACGTGGCTCGTCGAATAAAGTTTCCTGCGATATTTGTTCTGCACCGAGTTGCAGACATTGATTCGTACGACGTCAGAAATGTAGTGAACGAATGATTGGCCCATTAGAGACTTGTAACCAACGACGCCACTGTCACATGTCTATCAATTGAGCGAATGTTACGTGAGAATATGTATTTTAAATATTTTATTAACGTTAATCATTATTATTATTACTACTACGTAAACTAAAGCGGCGAGGTGGTACAATCGTTAGCACGTCCGGCAAAATGCTTGGCAGCATTTCGTCCGTCTTTACGTTCTGAGTTCTAATCTCGCAGAGTCGATTTTGCTTTTCATCAACCCACTACTCCACTACTTGACAGTAGTGGGTTAATGTAATTGACTCACTCCCTCCTGCGAAATTGCACGCCTTGTAAACGCGGGGCGACGAACTAGTAAAATCGTTATCAGCATTTCGTCCGTCTTTACGTTATCCTTTACATTATCCCCTCAAAATTTCAAGTCCTGTGCCTATTGTAGAAAGGATTATTATTAGATAAAATTTACTTTCATCCCTCTGAAGTAGATCTCTCTTGGGTATGTAAAGTAACCGGTCAAGTGCTGGGGTCAGTTAAATTGATTAATATCTCCCCCTCCCCCCGAATTGCCGGCCTTATAATTATTTGTAATGTACTCTTGTAGTCAAAACTAACACTGCCAACGGTTTTCTTAATTAGAGAGAATGGTGCACCTGTTCAAAGTGACGAGTGAAACCATTAGCTGAAGACGTTGCATATTACAATTTGATCTCACCCTAAACGCAGAGACAATTATTTGTAGATGTAACAGTATATTCCGCTGACTGAAAACGAGAGATCAGAATGAAATTAAGCACGTTTGACCCCCCCCCCCCAAAAAAAAACAACCACAAAAACAAAACAAAACAAAAAAAAAGCCTTTTCATTTCTTTTCTTTTTTTGTTCTCATTCTATCTTTCTCTCTCACTCTTTCTTTTTTCGTTCTTTTTTCTTTTATCATTTTCTCTTTTTCTCTATCCTTTCTTTCTTTCACTCTCACTTTTAGGCTTTCTTTTCTCTTTTTCTCTATCCTTTCTTTCTTTTTTCTTTCACTCTCTCTCTTTAAGCCTTTCTTTTCTCTTTTTCTCTATCCTTTCTTTCTCTCTTTCATCCTTTCCTTTTCTCTATCCTTTCTTTCATCCTTTTCTCTTTTTCTCTATCCTTCCTTCCTTGGGAGGAGGATACTTTTATGATTTTATTACATGGAGCCACAGTACAAGTCTGGTTTGTGCTGATAGCCTGCGAATGACACTTGCGTGTAGAAGATCAAAGCATGAAGGGTGATATCGTCTGTGTAGGAAGGACTGTTTGATCAGAAGCAACCAGTTGTATGTCATTATTGTTTGGACAACAAATTTGAGCTCTCTATTAGTTTTGATGGAATGTAGCTTTAGAAAGAGCTCCAACAACATACTACAGTATAACTGTTCGACAGGAAACTTCTGATGTAAAGAGTTGAGAGATAATTAGAGATCTTAAGCAGACAACTTCTGAGGCTCTGACGCCAAACAGATTTGAAGGATTTGGTAATGTGAAGAGCAACAGCATGTCTTACATAGGAGAGGAAATGTCTGTTACATGTGGCTCCATGAGAACTGTTTTAGCAGCTATTGAGAAGACATATAAAAGATTTAAGAAGTTAGGTAATTATTTACACCTGTTACTGTCTCTAGGGAGAAAGATTAAAGAATCTGGTAAGCACTGGAGGTGGGAACTGTTTTAATTTAGTGGAAGACATTCTCTCTTTCTTTCTCTCTTTCTCTTCCTTCTTCCTTTCGTTCCCCCCCTCTCTCTCTGTCTTCCTTCTTATCCTCTCTTCCTCCCTTCTTTCTTTCCTACCCCTCATCTTTCCTTCCTTCCTTCCTTCCCTTCTTTCCCCTCTTCCTATCTTCCTTCTTTCTTTCCAACCCCTCGCTCTTTTCTTCCTTCTCTCTATCTTCCTTCCCTTTCTCTTCCTTCCTTCCTCTCTCTTCCTCTTTTTCTTCCTTCTCCCTGCTCTCTTTCTTTGTGATCTGACAAAACTGTTCAATCCTTGGCCATCCATTAGACCAATCAACAAAATCTTACCTGCCATGACTCTCCCATCGTGTTTTCATGAATAGTGTATCGACTACTACTTAATTCAATGTATCATCCCTTTTTTAAAGAAAGTTGGGTGAGTTTTGAGGGAAATTTTGGTACAATTTCTAGCAATTTGAGCAACAGCATAACAATTTCTTTGTTAACATGATCTGATAGTTTTTTTAGGTTGACGAATAAGAATTTGAGAAGGTTTACTCTTTACTCTTTTACTTGTTTAAGTCATTTGACTGTGGCCATGCTGGAGCACCGCCTTTAGTCGAGCAAATTGACCCCGGGACTTATTCTTTGTAAGCCTAGTACTTATTCTATCGGTCACTTTTGCCGAACTGCTAAATTACGGGGACGTAAAAACACCAGCATCAGTTGTCAAGCGATGTTGGCAGGACAAACACAGACACAAGCACCAACCAATCGTGGCCGATGCCAGACCCCCCCCCCCTGGCACCTGTGCAGGTGGCACGTAAAAAGCACCCACTACACTCGCGGAATGGTTAGCGTTAGGAAGGGCATCCAGCTGTAGAAACACTGCCAGATCAGACTGGAGCCTGGTGCAGCGCTGGCTTCCCAGACTCCGGTCGAACCGTCCAACCTGTGCTAGCGCGGAAAACGGACGTTAAACGATGATGATGATGATATATACAACGGGATTCTTTCAGTTTCCATCTACCAAATCCACTCACAAGGCTTTGGTTGGCCCAAGGCTATAGTGGAAGACATTTGCCCAAGGTTCCACGCAGTGGGACTGAACCCGGAACCATGTGATTGGTAAGCAAGCTACTTACCACACAGCCACTCCTGCGTTTTTTACTATGGTTTTGTCTGCAGCATTACTACTTATGGAGATGTTTTGATTAAGGAACGGCAGGTAGGAAGGTAGTAGTAATAATCCTTTTAAAGAATGCTGAAAGCCAGTAGCTCAGTGGGAGATCTGCCCCTGGGCATTTCTTTTATAGGGGCGGCACTTTTATAAGCCTTTATAGAGGTTGGAGATAAGGAGGAGTGGAAAACACAAGGGCTGTCTTGGGTGGCCCACATTATATCTATGTCACTGCTGAAAGCTTGGCACCAATTTGGTAGGTGCAGGAATTGTTGCTGTGTAGCTAATCTTATTTAATAAGACCTTTGACATAAGTAGTTAACTTGACAACTTGTGATCCACAGATCTGTATCTCTAAATATGCCATATTCCCGTCTTGTTGAAAACCATTCTGACATTCACAGGTTGGTTGTGTGTTGTAGTTAGGACATGTACTTTCTCTTCTGCCTTGTTGTTTTCTATGGACAATGGAGGTAGGAAGTTGAACTTGTTTTTAATGCACCTCTTGCATGTCTTCACTTTATTATTTGTGGTATGCAAAGCAGCAAGCTGGGAGAAATGTTAGCACATTGGGCAAAATGCTTAGCGGAATTTCATCTGTCTTTACGTTCTGAGTTCAAATTCTGCTGAGGTTGACTTTGCCTTTCATCCTTTCAGGGTCAATAAATCGAGTACCAGTTGCGTACTGGAGTTGATTTAATCGGCTGGCTCCCTCTCCAAAAATTTCAGGCCTTGTGCGTAGAATAGAAAAGATTATTGGAGCTATGCATCCCAGCACAGTTTTTGGAATATTGGCATCATTGAGGTTGTTGCTATTTTTAATGTGTGTGGTTTTATGTTTGTCTGGACTGAGTTGGAAGATCGGTGTTGTTAGGATACTATTTATATCTGTATTCTGGAGTATTGTCAGTGTTGTTTGGAGCTGAGTCACAGGATATGCTTAACACTTTTGACACGGATGGTGCAACATGTAATACTGTCACAGTTACTGTGGGGTTTTATGCCTTACCAAAATATTTCATTACCATCCTGTCAGTTCTTTGTAATCAGTGTCTAAGTAAGGAACAGGAATTTCCAGATCAATAGATTGTCAGTGAGATGGAGTTAGACTACTGTATAGTTTTATTAGATGTTTAACAATTAAGTTTTTCCTTCAGATATTTAGGTCCTTGACTACTCTGTGGTCTGTGTTCATTGATCATACTGGGGTAGAGAATACACCCTCTGGTCATTCAACATTTTGTTAACAGTGAGTACATTATAGATCATCATCATCATCGTTTAACATCCGCTTTCCATGCTAGCATGGGTTGGATGATTTGACTGAAGACTGGCAAACCAGATGGCTAGCTGGGTGCCCATCCTAACGCCAACCACTCCGAGAGTGTAGTGGGTGCTTTTACATGCCACTGGCACGAGGACCAGTCAGGCGGTACTGGCAACAGGCACGCTCAAATGGTGTTTTTTATATGCCACCTGCACAGGAGCCAGTCCAGTGGTACTGGATATTGACCATAATGTGGCTGATCAGCATATTGTAAGCATACAGACCACATTGTGCTTACAGACTGTGATCATTGAATGTCCTGTGGATACTGAATATTGGTCATTGAACACTACTGTATAAACTGAACATGGTCATTGAGGATATTGTAAAAAAAAATGACATGAGAGGAGAGAGAACTGTAATTGAATTCCTCACAGCAGGATTACTGATTGTTCTGTAATTCTTCCTTATATTATCTCATCTGTCTATTCTAAAAGTTGAAGATCATCTCAGAAGACATTTTATTAATGTTTCTAACCACATTGTTGAAGAAAATGTATTTTTATTTCTTGAAACTGAGTGGAATATGTACATCATCACCATCATCATCATCATCTTCATTTAATGTCCATGTTCCATGCTGGCATGGGTTAGATGGGTTGACAGGATCCAATGTGTCCAAGGACTGCATTGTGCTCCATGGTTTGGCATGGTTTCTAAGACTGAATACCCTTCCTGATGTCAACCCCTTCACAGTGTGTGCTGAGTGGTTTTTTTTTATGTCATCTGCACTATTGAGGTCACCATGCAGCTTGCAGAATTACAAACCCAGGTGGTGGTGGTGGTGGATCAGCTTCATGCTAAAGAATGAGAGGATTAAGTTATGAGGAGGGTAGGGTGGCAGTGTTGGTTCTTGTAGAGGATCTGCATTGTTAAGGGGATGGGAAGAGAAATGGAAAATGAACAGTAGGTGCTGCAAGAGAAAGCTAATGGTGATAAGGGGCCTAGGTGGCCACACAAGGCACAAAGTGAGTGGAAGAATTGGTTTGGAAGATTGTATTGGAAGAAGAATGAGGGAATGGGGAGGCAGACTGTGAGAATTGGTAGGTTAGACGGGGTGGATGAGTAAGGAGCTATGAATTGGTGGCGAAATTGGAGGGATGCAGAAAAGAAGTGGGGTGGGAGCAGCAGATGATACAGTTGTCGGCAGGAAGGGCAAGAGAGAGGAATGACATGGTTAGGAACTGGTGGGGGTGGGGGAGGCAAGGGAATGGTTCTGGTGGGCAGAGGTGGGGGGTATCTTACCTCCTGTTATTCATCAGTAAATGAAATGTTAGACAGCAGTTGCAGCACATGTCATTGTGTTTGTCACATGTTCAGAACAGTGGTATAGTGAGGGTTGAGTGATGCTTTCATTGGGGTGGTACTTTTGGGTCCACTGTACAAGCCTGTATGAGCTTGAGGGCCCAGGTGCAACCACAAGTGCTTTCCTGGATGGCACACACTCTAGCTATGCCTCTGGTTCAGTAAGTTGTAGTTGAACACCACTATGATCAGTTGTGACTTGCCTTATCATTGTTTTCAGTGAGCATTCTATCTGAATCGTGTCTTCATGATGTATTGTATACATGACATACCAGCCTACACTTGAGCAAGTTTATCAGCTCTTTTGTCTGTTTAACTATGTTTAGAGCCAACATTCAAGAAGGATGCAAATTGTTAACAGGTTTGATGTAATGAAAAGGTGGCAGTCAAAACAGCATATTCACCAAGTTGTTGGTCCCATTGTCCTGAAAATAATATCTACATCTGAGAGATAATTGCTCCTTCTCTTGTTTGTTACTAGTTAAATTAGCTATGTTTGAAAATGTTTTGCCACACATCATCTTTGTGCCTTGTGTGACCACCTAAGCACCTTATCACCATCAGCTTTCTCTTGCAGCACCTACGTTCCATTTTCTATTTTTCTTCCCCTCCCCTGCTTGAGGTGAATAGTAATGCAGATCCTCTACAAGAACCTACATTGCCACCCCACCCTTCTCATAAATCATAGGCGCAAGTATAACTGTGTACTTAAGAAATTTCTCTCTGTTACATCCACTTATAAGGTTTTAGTTGGCCCTGGGCTATAGAAGAAGATACTTACCCTAGGTACCATGTAGGGGGACTGAACCCAAAACCATGTGGTTGGAAAGCAAGCTTCTTAATTTCCCAGCCATGTTTGTACCTGTCTTCCTCTATAAATATTTTCTTGCTGGTTCAATCTTCAATTTCTCTTGTCCAGTCTATTTTTTTCAATAACCTGTTTCTTTGTCCCTTAAAGTTTATATTATTTTGTTTTATTGCTTCAGAATTTCTCACCAAAGATACATGAAGGAATCAATGAAGAATACGAAGAACTGAGCAATGACATTGTCAAGATCTACAACTTCAGTTATATAATAACCTTGAAGTAATTTATGAAATTATAAAGGAATTATATTTGTATTTAACGAACAACTAACAACAGTATGGAGGAGACATTGCGTGAAAATCTTGTTCCTTCTACTGAAATAAAAACAGAGAGTAAAGATTTATCCCATGAAATGCAATTAAATATCACAAAGAAATTCTACACCTGTGATGTATGTTTACTTATATTCTCTGATATAGAAAGTTTGACTAATCACAAATATATCCACACAGATAAAAAAACATATCACTGTGATATCTGTGGTAAAGTGTTTACAGTCCGTTCAAAATTGACTCGTCATAAACTCACTCACACAGGGGATAAACCATATCAGTGTAGTATCTGTACTAAGACCTTCTCACAGAAAAATAACTTATCTCGTCACGAATATACACACTTAAAAGAAAAACCATGCCAATGTGATATATGTGGTAAAATATTCTCTAAGAATTCAAAATTAGCTCGTCATAAATGTACACATACAAACGAGAAAGTATACCGCTGTGATATCTGTGACAAAACATTTTCAAACATAGCTAATTTAACTAGTCACAAACATACTCACATTGCAGAAAAACCATTTCAATGTGATACCTGTGGTAAAATATTCTCAACAATTGGAACTTTATCTTCTCATAAACGTATTCATTCAGATGAGAAACCTTATCATTGTGATGTTTGCGGCAAGGCCTTCAAAGTACTTAGAAAATTAACTGCTCATAAACGTATTCATACTGATGACAAGCCATACCTTTGTGATATCTGTGGTAAGACGTTTACTACAAATAGAACATTGACTGTCCATAAACGCCTTCATGTTGATGAAAAACTCCATGATTGTGATGTCTGTGGGAAAACGTTTTCTAAAAGCAAAATATTAACCATCCATAAACGTATTCACATGGATGAGAAACCGTACCACTGTGATGTCTGTGGTAAAGCATTTTCTCAAAATGGATATTTAACTTACCATAAGCTGATTCACACGGGAGAAAAACCATACCACTGTGCTATCTGTAGCAAAACATTTTCTCGGAATGATTACTTGAAACGTCATGTACGTACTCATACAGGAGAAAAACCATATGAATGTGATATCTGTGGTAAAAGATTCTCTGGAAGTGCAAATCTATCTTGTCATAAACGTATACACACAGGTAGTAAACCATACCATTGCGATGTATGCGGTAAAACATTCTCAACAACTGGAAATTTATCTTGTCATAAGCGTATTCATTCAAACGAAAAACCGTATCAGTGTGATATCTGTAATAAAACATTCTCTCAGAGTGGGCATTTAAGTAATCACCGAAATATTCACACGGGGGAGAAACCATACCAGTGTGATATCTGTGGTAAAAGGTTTGCGGTAAGTGGAGATTTGTCTCGTCACAGACGTATTCACACTGTTGAGAAACCTTACCAGTGTGATGTCTGTTTTAAGAAATTCAGTGTTAGTGAAAATTTAACTTCGCATAAACTTATCCACACAGAGAAAGCGCACCAGTGTGACATCTGTAATAAATTATTTGCCAGAAAGAGATATTTAGTTCGGCACAAACACATTCATACTGGTGTGAAGCCATACCGCTGTGATGTCTGTTCTAAGACATTCTCTCGGAAGGAATATTTGACACATCACAAACGTATTCATAATGGAGAGGAAGCATATCATTGTGATAAATGTGGGAAAACATTCTCAGAGAATTCTGAATTAAATTATCACAAATGTATTCGCAAGAATGACAAATCACACCGTTGCAGTACTTGTGGTAAAACTTTCACGCAGAATTTGGTCTTAACTATTCATAAGCGTACTCACACAGGCGAGAAACCATACCACTGTGATATCTGTGGTAAAAAATTCTTGATAAGTGGAAGTTTGTCATCTCATAAACGTGTTCATTCAGAGTGGAACCCAAACGAGTATGATACCTGTGGTAAAACATTTTCTGAAAACAAGCTTCTAACCAATCACCAAAGTATTCATGCAGGTGAAAAACAATATCACTATGATAGCTATGGCAAAGAATTGTATCAGAGTGGAGATTTAGCTTACAATAAACATATTGATACTGGTGAGAAACTCTACCAGTCTAATATCTTTGGTAAAGAACTCACTGTAAATGAAAATTTAACTTCTCATAAGAATATTTATGCTGGTGAGAAACTGCATCAGTGTGATATCTGTGGTAAAGTATTTGCACTGAAGAGATATTTAATAGTTCACAAATGTATTTTCACAGGTGAGAAACCATACCACTGTGACATGTGTGGTAGGAATTTCTCTCGAAATGAATATTTAACACTTCACAAGCGTCTTCACACTGGAGATAAGCCATATCAGTGTGATATCTGTGCTAAAACATTCTCTGCGAATATAATTTTAACTTCTCATAGACGTTTTCACACAGGAGAGAAACCACGCCGTTGCGATATCTGTACTAAAAGATTCTGGTTTAAAGCTACTTTAAATAAGCACCAGCGTACTCACTTACCAAAAATATCCTTCTAGTCATCTTCCATGAAAATCATGTTGTTTACACACAGCTGTGCTCCACTGGTAAAGAACTCTGCCAAGTAAACTTAGAACACATCCTCTACCAACACCACCGGAAGGTTTTTTGAGCTTTAGCACTGCCATTGAGATTTTAAAAAATCAAACAATGCCTTTGTATTCTTTGTGCTCCTTTGCTTCACAAAACTACTGTAGAGTCTTTTGATTCTTTGCCCAGAGTGTCACAACTTCTTGGAATCTTCCACTCTACCATTCCTCCAGCAAGGACATCCTCTGTTGGCAGCACATCTGTTGTGAAAACTTCCTCATTTGCCATGCACTTAGCTTCCAACTGACTGAAACTCACTGCAAACCTTTCTTCTGAATGCTTCTGTTCTCATCAACACACTGTCATAACGAAACTAGAAAATACCTATCCCGTGGAGTTTAAGTGTTATCACATCTATTGGAGTAGAAGGCAAGGATCCCTTTTTCAGCTCATAGTTGGACATAACAGATTGTTAAAACACCCACAAAGCTGCAGCTTAGATTGCAACAAGGACCTTCTTTATAGAATACAAAGGTTGTAAGAATCCAACTAAGTATCAGGGAACAACGATGTCTCAATACAACACAACATTCTTATGTTGGACACTAAATATGATTATAACTAGAGTAAAAACCCCTTTGGTCATAAATGACCATGGGACTGCACCTAGAATGTTCCCCTCCGAAGCACAAGTCCGGGAAAGGTTGTTTATGGAAAATCAGCAGTCACCCATGCTTACCAGCCTCGTCTCTCCATGCCACTGATGTTATCGTAGGGAAAAGCAAAAGTCTATACAGCTAGGCACCAGTGACATCACAACTCATTTCTACGGTCGAGTGAACTGGAGCAATGTGAAATAAAGCGTCTTGCTCAAGAATACAACATACAGCCTGGTTCAAGTATTGAACTCACTACCTCATGATTATGAGCCTGACACTCTACCTACTGGGTCATGCTCCTTCACATGACTGTGACTAGTGCTTGAGTATTCATCAAGTTGTGGCTGACAGTATGACTTGGGCTGTCATGATAGACTTCCTGCGGCAGAAAGTAAGTGTTGTTGGGTCAGTGTTACTCTTGCTGTTGAAGGCGTTCACTGGAAGGGACACCAGTCTGTTACAAGGGGATCTTCCAGCTATTGTTGGTACTCATTTACAGGTGAGCAGACTGGAGCAATGGAAAAGGAAGTTCTTTACTTAAGGACACAGCACCACCTCCTCCAGGAACTGAAACAACAATCTTATGATTTTGAGCCTTGCATGCTAACCACTGGGACCCATACCATCAAGTAATTTCTACTCTTCTCCTCTGGAAGCCATCTACTCGCAATACAGAGGGTGCACACTCTCCTACCCTGATGTAATCTCCAGGGATACAGGCATCCAGCAACAGGACCTCCGTAATGCCATGATGGACCGTGAAGTCTGGCGTAGCATGGTGAATTCCATTGTCTCGACCACGGTTGAACAATGATGATGATGATACCTTTACTTAGTATTTGTTAACCATTGTACATTGTGTGAGAAGATCAAAGTTTATTCCTGTCTCCACAGGGATATATTTACCCTGATGGGATATGACCCATCCCCTCAGGAGTAGAAGAGGCAAGATGATAAAAGACTATCTGATACATATTTAGTTCAGCAACCCTGGGACTGTATCATATTAGCTAGCCTTCTCACTTGAAATGAGTGAAGTAAATGGATTAACAGGTGTGGTGTGTCTCAACATACAAACTTTATTATGACTAATTTATTCAGGTTACATCATCAGAGGTTTAGGAACCAACTAATTGTTGGTGAATGTCTGGTCCTCTTTTCCACGTGGAAAATATTTAAGCTTCACAGCAGCAGCATGCATTGAATCAAAATGTAACCGTAACCCATATATGCCCATAAAAAGTCTCACTGTATTTAGATTAAACGTTATGGTAAGCTTTCACAATCTGGAAGAGAAGGACAATATGCAACTGTTAGCTATGGGTGTCGACTACCTACTGAACATTTCGTATGTTCAGTGAGATGCTTCCTGGCATGTTCACGTCCAACACAAGTAGGAGCAGGTTTTGCGTTGTGAAAATGCATCCAGGGGTATATATGGGTTAATGAAACAACTATCTCTGGTTCACTGGAACCATTGGAACTATTTCAAATTATTTTCAAAGGGAAGAGCTGAATTTGTTTGCTTCTGGACTGAGGATAAATGAGTACCAAATTCCATATTGGAACAAAATAGGGCACCACTTTCAAAAATACCAAATCATTTCTCATCTGGAAGAAAAACAAAAGACTGAAGTCTGGTTTGATTCATTTTGCTTTTATATTCATTTAGAGGAGAACTTGCTGTACAAAAATTAGCAAAGCTAGTAGAATGATTAGATGGTTCAACGGACAGCATTGTTAATTTGATTACCATCAAGGACGAAGCCCTAATTTAGACAGACTTTACTGTGGGAGTCATCGTAACCCTTTTATTGCCATATTTCTGTTGAAATACCCTGTCTTTGTTTCAATTAATTTTGAAAATAATTTAGTAAAGTATTGGGTTGTCTGGAAAGTTTGTGCCGATTTTTAAAGGAAAGAAAAAATCTCAGTAAATACTTGCCATTACATTTTTAATCAACCAAATATGAACCATTTTGTTGCACAATGCATCTCCATCTTTCCTTTAACTTGAAAATACCTTCTTCCCAGAATTGAGGTGGTTTCATGGCAAAGAATTCATCAAGGTATCTTTTTACGTCATCCAAGGAATTGAAATTTTTACCATTAAGACTATTCTGCAGAGACCTGAATTAGTGGAAATCCAAAGGAGCGATATCTGGTGAATATGGAGGGTGGGGTAACACATCCCAGCCGAGCTGCAGCAATTTTTGCCTGGTTCCCAAAGCATAAAGTGCCGAAAATGAACTTTCTTATCTTCCATTTTAAATGGTTACAGAATTAACACAGGTTATAGGAACATAAACCTTCTTCCACAAAAAGATAGCTTAAACTGTGCTCTAAATGGAGGTGTAGTCAAATCCTATTTTATGGATTCAATCATGTTCTAAAATAAGTCGAAAGGTAAACTACTATAAATCGGCACGAACTTTCTGGACAACCCAATATTTTTGTCATTATTAAGCTGTTGTTTGGAATGTTAAGTAGCATGGAATTTTGATGGAAGCTTTTAATTTAAATCATTTTCTTTTGAATGAGAATTTTGTTATCATAGATTCAGGAATGGTCTCAGGCAGGTACCTAAAGGGTTAATGATTTACTCTTTGAAAGAAAGGAACAACCAAAAAGACACTTCATTCATGTATTAATTAAATGGGCTTATCTATTAACTCTGCTAATTTGCCATCTCATGTAGCTTCAATTATTGTAAGAAAAAAAAAAAACTAAAAAAAAAAGACGAAAATGTTATTTCTAAAGATAGTTGTTAATAGTCCCCCAAATTATAATCTTATTAAAGTAGTTTTTCATTCAGAATCATTCTTGAGGCACATCTTTTATCATTTCTTTTTTACCTTGTTTTAGTCATTGAACTGTGGCCATGCTGGGGCACCGCCTCGAAGGGTTTAGTCAAACAAATTAACCCCAGTTTATAAATTTTTGTTTATAGAGTCTGGGACTTATTCTATTTGTCTCTTTTACCAAACAGCTAAGTTACGGGGATGTAAACAAACAAACACTGGTTGTCGAGTGGCGGTGTGGGACCAAACATAGTTGCATGCACCCCCACCCCATATACGACAGGCTTCCATCCAGTATCCATCTGTCAAATTCCCTCTCAAGACATTATTCAGCTTAGGTTTATAGTAGAAGCCTAGTGTGCTGTGCAGTGGGACAGAACCCAAAACCACATAGTTGGTAGCAAGCTTCTTAACCTCACAGCCATGCCTGTGCCTATTGTTCAAAGTTCTGGGATTTCTTTTTCTTTTTAATACAAATACCTCATCCCTTCCAATCTAGTTCAATCCATTTTTTTTCCATGCTCTGATTGGTTACATAAATTTTCCCATAATGTCATATCACCATATTGTTAAGCTCCTTGTCAATCCTGATTTAGCAAACCTTTGATGGAAGGTGCTCCAGTTGCAACCAACCCTAAATATACAGACCTGTATATTTAGAACTACCACGTCAATCGTGTCATTCCTTTTTTTATGTTAGTTGAGTGTGATTTAAGGGAAAATTGGCTGCATTTTCTAGCAGGTTGAGCAGCTACATGCAGGCTCCCTTTTATCACCTGATTTAGTGAATGTGGTCTTGAAAAATATTTCACCCCTACATGTTATTCAGTTTATCCTTAACTCTAGCATTTAGATTATTTTGTCAAATGTAACACTTCTTTATTCATATTGTTTTGAATTAATCATGCATTTTCTTGTAGTTGCATGAATTAGTGGTCAGGGTGTTGGACTTATGATGGTAAGATTGTGGTTTCGATTCCTAGACCGGGTGATGTGTTGTGTTCTTGAGCAAGACACTTCATTTCCCATTACTCCAGTCCACTCAGCTGGTAAAAATGAGTATCTTGTGACAGACTGGTGCCCCATCCAGGGCGGGGTGGGGTGGGGGTGGGGGCAAGTATAGAAATATATGCGCCATGGAAACTGGGAAATTGGTCCCCTTTGAGTTTATATAACTCGGAAAGGACCTCTATCTTGAGTTGCAAGACTTGTTTATTTTTAGAATGACATTGTAGGGTAGGTGAGAAAGGCCAGATCTGGTCAGTTTGAACATAAGACAGATATGGCTAGATTAAATTTTAACGAGTTAAAGCACCGATGTATGTCCATATTGATTTTTACACAGGCACACAGCTTCAAATTTTGGGTTGGGTATAGTTGATAATATGGACCCTAGTATTTTACTGGTACCTATTTTAATTCCACCACCACTACTAAAGATTAAAGGGAAAGCCAACCTGATTCAAAATAAAAATGTTAAGGATTATATAACTAAATACCACAAGTCATTTCATTCAGGGTCCCGATGACTCGGCCAAACCATTCTATCCTTTGTAACCATGTTAATGAGATGTCCAATTATAAATTTTGTAATGAAATTCAAATATGCTACACTTTTATGCTTGGAAATGAAATGCCATTAAAGACCAACTCACCATCATCATCATCATCATTGTTTTAGTGTTTATTTTCCCATTCAATCATTAGTCATTAGTCATTTGTAGTGTGTGTCACAATTACTCTTGGTCTTTTATCATTTCTGCTGTTTTACCTAGTATTCTGAGATCTAACTACTACTTCTTCCCATACCATTGAGCTTTTAGAAACAACAGCCAAATCTCCCTCAATTCACATCCTTCATTTCTTTTCAGAAAAAAATACTACATCAGATAATGGAGTTACAGTTATACTGTAACTAAAAACAAAAATGAAGGAATGGTCGAGATTGAAACCGTGCATCATCAATTTGCTCAATGAGGGTTGATCAGAGATACAAATTTATTTTTACAATAGATGAGGTATTCTGATAGTTTTATGTAGTTTAACACAAAGATGCCAAATTATATATATGTATATATAGTTCATTGATTAAACCTCGATAAGTTAAATATTTCAATCACCTGAAGAATGACTGTAACTCGAATTTTACGAATTGGACAGCCATGAAACGATTGTAGTGTTATACTAATTATCTTCTTTTAATAATTTTGATATATATTTAAAATAATATAAATTAATTAATCTTATGTATTGGCTTAAGTTTTTCATTGTATGATTTGCCTAATAGTGGTTTTATCTCTAATTTAATATAATATATGTATATATATATATATGTATGTATGGAGAAAAGAAGTGTATTCCCGCACAGGAAAGAATATAGGCAAGGTTCGTCTTGGAGGTTGAAAATGCACCTGATTATTAAAACGTGGTTGTTTTAAAATTGTGTATCAGGTTATTAAAATACCAAACCAGTTTTGACAAGTTTTTGTTTATCAATTCTTTTATTCTTTTATTTGTTTCAGTCATTTTGACTGTGGCCATGCTTGAGCACTGCCTTTAGTCAAGCAAATTGACCCCAGGACTTATTCTTTGTAAGCTTAGTACTTATTCTATTGGTATCTATTGCTGAACTGCTAAGTTACAGGGACGTAAACACACCAGCATCGGTTGTCAAGCGATGTTGGGGAAAATAAATACGCACACACAAAATATGAGGGTTTAGTTCACAGGTGATCTAAATGATTAGGTACGCTAGGTAAGTGCTGTAACGGATTACAAGGGCTCCAAGGTTATAGCCGAGACAGTAGTTATGAAGCCATTGCCGATTTCATCCTCTATATATACAATGGGCTTCTTTCAGTTTCCGTCTACCAGATCCACTCACAAGGCTTTGGTCGGCCCAAGGCTATAGTAGAAGACACTTACCCAAGGTGCCACATAGTGGGACTGAACCCAGAATCATGTGGTTGGTAAGCAATCTACATACCACACAGCCACTCCTGTGCCTATCAGTGGTAAATAAAAAAAAAATTAAAAAATGGTTTTGGCAGAGGTTAAAGTTATGAAGAAAAATTCAGAAAAGCATGCTTAAAAGCTCAAATACTCATACAAATTCCAATATTCAATGAGTTTCACAGAGATAGATAGTAATAAAAGATCAAATGTTTGATGATTTTCATAACAGTATTGCATGTTTGAATGTTCAGTAATATTGAGTTATATTAACAATTAGATATAATAAAGTTTTTAAAAGAGTAAGAAAAACAAGAAGAGAAAGAAAAGCAAAGCAGCTAGTTATAGAACCTCTGTAAGAGATGAAAGCGGTAACTGTACTGGCAAGTAATGTTTGTCACCACTTCAACATGGCTGTTCTGCTCCCCTCTTTGCAATATATCGGATGCAGGTTGTATTGTTAACTGGTTAGTAGTGGCTGTGTGGTAAGTAGCTTGCTTACCAACCACATGGTTCTGGGTTCGTTCCCACTGCGTGGCACTTATGGCAAGTATCTTCTACTATAGCCTCGGGCTGACCAAAGCCTTGTGAGTGGATTTGGTAGATGGAAGCTGAAAGAAGCCCGTCGTATATATGCATATATATATGTATGTGTATGTATATGTTTGTCCCCCCAACATCAATTAATAACCGATGGTGGTGTGTTTACATCCCCGTTACTTAGCAGTTCGGCAAAAGAGACTGATAGAATAAGTACTAGGCTTCCAAAGAATAAGTCCTGGGGTTGATTTGCTCAACTAAAGGCGGTCCTCCAGCACGGCCACAGTCAAATGACTGAAACAAGTAAAAGAGAGTCATGCATGATTGAATGTTCAGTAATGCAGTTATGTCTGTTCATGTGGAACAGCCATATTGAAGTGAAGACAAACAGAAAAAAGGGGTTTTATAATTTCTGTTGTAGTGCATGAAAGAGGATTCGTTGTCACTGGTTTTGTTGGTGAGAGTTACGATTGCTTTGTATATATAGGTTTTTACGGTAAAGGCTCAACTTCTGATTGGTTCTAAATTTAATGATGTCACTTGTTTTTGCTGACATACAAATATGACAAATTTAACTGTTTCTCTGTAGATTAAGAAAGTGAGGAACACCCTCAGTTGATTTTCGACCCTCTTTGGTGTCTCATCAGAGAAGTCTCCATCATTTGATTAATCACAGGAAAACAAGTAGACAATTTGTATTGCCACGTGTGTGTGTCTGTTTCACTGCTGCTTGATAACTGGTGTTGGTTTGTTTATGTCCTTGTAAGCAGTTTAACGAATGAGACAGATAGAATAAGCACCAGGCTTTAAAAAATAAGCACTGGAGATTTATTTCTCATCATCATCATTTAACGTCTGTTGTCCATGCTGGCATGAGTTGGACAGTTTGACCAGAGCTGGCAAGCTGAGGAGCTGCACCTGACTCCAGTCTGATTTGGCATAGTTTCTACAACTGGATGCTCTTCCTAAAACCCTTCAAGGTAGTGCTCCAGCATGGCTGCAGTCCAGTGACTGGAACAAGTAAAAGAAAGGGCAACTTGAGAATAAATAAATACCAAATTAGTCTTTCAGAACATCATCTCTTCTAGAGCAAGGAGAAGAAAGAAGAAAAATAAATGGAGGTATTTAGTGTAACATTGATGCAAAGTTTTTGAATTAATCTAAGAAATAACATCTTATCAATCTTAGGTTTACATCCATAACATACTGTGTATTAAAAGACTGGCCTCTTGTTTGGACAGGTATCATATGTATTCTGGTGTCTTAGTGTAAGTGCCTTGTGCCATTGCATGTCACGTGAGATGACTAGCAAGGAATCTGTCCATAAAACATGTTGAATGATGATGATGATGATGTATACATTTATGGTTAAATAAGCCATCACTTAAAACTTGAAGTCCCAGTCAACATCAAATTTATGAGAAATTTGACTAGGCGCAGGAGTGGCTATGTGTTAAGCAGCTTGCTTACTAACCACATGGTTCTGGGTTCAGTCCCACTGCATGGCACCTTGGGTGTCTTCTATTATAGCCTCGGGCTGACCAATGCCTTGTGAGTGGATTTGGTAGATGGAAACTGAAAGAAGCCCTTCATATATATGTATATATATGTGTATATGTTTGTGTGTCTGTGTTCGTCCCTCCAACATTGCTTGACAACCAATGCTGGTGTGCTTACGTCCCCATAACTTAGCGGTTTGGCAAAAGAGACTGATAGAATAAGTAGTAGGGTTACAAAGAATAAGTCCTGGGGGCGATTTGCTTGACTAAAAAAGGCAGTGCTCCAGCATGGTCGCAGTCAAATGACTGAAACAAGTAAAAGAGTATACTCTCAGTATTGACTTACCCCCACAAGTAAACGTTCTGTTGTTACTACAAGGGCGTGTGCTGAAAAGTTCTTGGCTTTGGGATAAAGAAAATGCAGGAGGATCAGTTAAATATGATTTTATTCAACGTGAGCAAAAGACCCCCCACCCCACGTTCAATGGACGGTGCTGAGTTGTCAAACATTTAAACCAAATTTTCTCAAAACAACTTGTCCAATCATCCCATAGGCCTCCCCTTTGAGAAACACTGATTTAACGTATATTTGAGATACCAGAAAAACAAAAACGATTTTACAAATGCACGTTCCCACAGCTTTATTGATCGCATTCTCACCTGGAATCGATTTTTGTAATTTTTTTCAAGACTTATACACGCCCTGATACCGTCAGTATCTACATATCAAATTTGAGTGCAATCGGATGGAGAATGCTTGAGATCCTAGAAGACACAGACAAACAGACAGACAGACAGAACGGATTTTATATAATTGATGTTCCCCTCTCAGATTCTCACATATACTGCAGTTTTTTTAAGCCCTGTAAAAGAACTTGGAAGCTTGGGTCTCCAGTTAGGACTTTTGCAATAACTTTAAAGAGAAGAAACTTTTCAGCACCCATTTGTAGCTTTGAAATTTTGTAGGTTAGGACTAGCAGCTGTGGGTTTCATTTGTTTAAAAAAAAACATTACAAACTGCTGACATCAGCTATTAAAACAGATGTTTATAATTAAATGTCTTTCAATCTATCACAGCACTGTATTCGTTTACAAAGAGTTAGTGGTAAATATGATTGAGACATATGTTTGAATATTGTTTATATTTCGTGGTTGAAGGAATGAAAGAGTGACTTGAAGGTATTATATCAACCATATGTTGGTTACTGAGGTGAACAGAGCAAGATCTGGGTGAATCAGTACAAAATTGACATTTTATGACAGGTATGGAAAATCTTGTTTTTGATAACTTCCTAACTGCATTGAACACAACATAGGCAAGTTAACTGGATCAAATCATTTTAGCATTATTCAGAAGTGAACAAGCATTATCTTGTTATGGTGAACAAGAAGGATTTAAAAAAAAATCCATATCCAGAGTTTTTGTTCACTTTCAGCATAAAGAAATTCTTTAAACTTTGTATAAAAGAAAATGTAAATTTAAATGTGATAATAATAAGGAAAAGAAATGAAAGTGAAAATGAAAATGCTAAGAAAATAAATGATTAAATAGGTGCAGTGACACTCAAACCTGAATGGATCATCATCATCATCGTCGTCATCGTCATCGTCATCATCATCATCACCACCACCACCACCATCATCGTTTTAATATTCTCCTTTCTATGCTGTAAGGGGTCAGACAGGCTTACTTGACACAGATTTTCTATGGTCTGATACCCTTCCTATTGTCAACCCTCATCTGTTTGCGCAAAATACTGGAAATGAATGACTCTGCTTGTATGACAGTGACACTCATTCACAACCATTATGCAATGACAAGACACACGCACACACATACACTCACACACATACACACAAACACATACACACAAGCACATGTACATACATGCACACACACACATATATGACAGGCTTCTTTCAGTTTCCATCTACTAAATTCACTCACATTGCTTTGGTTGATCTGAGGCAACAGTAGGAGAGACCTAAGTGGGAATGAACCGGTAACCATGTGGACAGGAAATAAGCTTCTTAACCGCCTGAGCCTACACAAAGAAAGATTTTACAAAAACTGAATAAATCTAACATTTTAAGACAATCCATAAGAAGACCAATACCACTGACTACATATTGTGATGTAGAAGAGTTATTAGAATAGCAAAAAAAGTTCATCAAGATAAGGAATTTCAGAAGAAAGTGAGACAGAAAATGATTATCGTGATGTGCTCGTGGTTAAGAAACTTGCTTTGCAACCATTTGGTTTCAAGTTCAGTTCCAGAGCACAGCACCCTGTGGGCAAGTGTCTTCTATTGTAAGCCCTGGGTCAACCAAAGCATTGTGAGTGAATTTGGTAGATGAGACTGTGTGGAAGATTTTTGTATATATTCATCATCATCATTGTTTAACGTTCGCTGTGTGTGTATGTGTACACGCGCGCACGCACGCACGCACACATACACTGTTGTATTTCGGGATGGTCATTTTTTTTTTGCCAAATAAACACACGCACTATATATTCGTCCTTCACTCTTTTATTACTGTTCTTATTCTAATCCATATCCATTGTCTGGGCATGAGTTAGAAAAAGAACAGCAGTAATAAACAAGTGAAGAATGAAAATATAGTGTGTGTGTGTTTATTTGGCAAAAAAAAAAAAAAAAAATGACTGTCCCGAAATACTGTAATATTGGAACCTGGTGCAGTTATCCTGCTAGCCAACTCTGGTCAAACCGTCCAACATGGAAAATGGACGGTAAAGAATGATGACGACGACGATGATGATGATGGTGATGAATGTAGTACGAGTTAAAACCTACATTAAAGAAATATATTTGAAGTTGGTAGGACATTATGTCAACACACACACACATCTCATTCATTAACAAATACACATTTTTTTTGAAAGCGGACTTTATTAAAAGGATATCGCAAAAGAAAATGTAAATATTTTAGACAGTTACCTTCCTTAAAATCAGAAACGACTAAAGGGAAATAACTCCTGTTTGTTAGCAATATGGAATGTCTAACAGAAAGGGGGAAAAAAACACATCTTATTTTGAGAAGAGATGAACTTTATTTCTATTTTTCGTTTTCTCTGGATTGATTACATAAAATACCAGTCATGTCGTCAGGTAGATTTATATTCATATAAGACCTCTTTAATGTGAATAGAATTAAAATGTTTCAATACCAAAATGTACTGTATTTCTGATCGAATATTACACTCACCACCACCACCATTTAACGTCCGTTTTCCATGCTGGCATGGGTCGGACGGTTTGACAAGAGCTGACCAGCCTGGGAGCTGGCCAGACTCCAATTGTCTGTTGTGGCATGATTTCTACAGCTGGATGCCCTTCCAAACGCCAACCACTTTACAGAGTGTGCTAGGTGCCTTTTACGTACCAACGGTACGAAGGCATTTTACGAGGCACCGGTACCTGTAAAGGATAAGCCTGTATGTATGAATGACAGTGATTTTACTTAGCTTGGCATGTCTTCTCAAGTACAGGAAATAGCCACAACGTACAAAGAAAAAAATATCTCAAAGGGCCCTCCTAAGGCCTCGGCTCATAAAATCCGGTTTCCTGGATTCTGTGGTGTGTGTATTTTTCTCATTCGACCGTGGCAGAATTACTCGTTTTTGTCAGCTGAGTGAACTAGAAATGAAATTTTTTGCTCATGAAAACAACGATTCACCCAGTCCAGGAATTGAAACCACAATCTTCCGGCCATGAGCCCAATACTGTAACCGCTAACCCGCGAGTCAATGAGATTGTCGTCTACGTAATCGCTCAATATGCTAGAAATAACAGCCAAATTTTCAACAGATCTCTCCCTACAGGTTTAGACTAAAGTACTTGTTGGATAATGTAGTCATAGATATATTGTATCTGACCCCCCCCAAAAAAAAAAAACCCAACCAAATACAGGATGGTCAAGGGTACTAAATTAGTGACTTTAGATTACAGGTCTGCTTGATCAGGGACGACTTGTAATTAAACAAAACAACAATCTTTAGGGACTGACAAAATCGTTGCACTCAGTGGCGTAGCAAGAGTGTTTGCCACTCGGAGCAGTCCTCGGGTTTGACGTCTCCGCTCCTATACTGGCTTATACAGCAGACCTAAAAGGTGCCGCCCAGGTAGGATTGCCCCAGGTTCCCGCCTAACTATGCTACAGAATGCACTCACAAGCATCTACAACATAAACGCTTAGAGCCCAATAAATCACTGTACTTTCTAATCTTCATGAAATACGTTAAAGGCCCTAAGGAATTCATTGACCAATACTACACTTTACTCTTTTAGTTGTTTCAGTCATTTGACTGCGTCCATGCTGGAGCACCGCCTTCAGTCGAGGAAATCGACCTCAGGACTTATTCTTTGGAAGCCTAGTACTTATTCTTTCGGTCTCTTTGCCGAACTGTTAAGTAACGGGGACGTAAACACACCAGCATCGGTTGTCAAGCGATGTTGGGCGCACACACACACACACGCACACACACATATATATACATATATAAGATGGGCTTCATTCAGTTTCCGTCTACCAAATCCACTCATAAGGCTTTGGTCGGCCCAAGGCTATTGTAGAAAGACACTTACCCAAGGTGCCACGCAGTGGAACTGAACCCGGAACCATGTGATTGGTAAGCAAGCTACTTACCACACAGCCACTCCTACGCCTATAATGAAAATTATATATGAAACTAGCAGTATCGCCCGGCGTTGCTCGGGTTTGTAAGGGAAATTACTATATAAGCATTTTTAGAGATGTAAAGTATAATAGCCATCTCAATATAGCTAACCACAAAGGGGGGGGGCGGGTGTTACTGTAGCTTTTTACGTTCTGAGATTTAATAAAAATTTTTAGAGAGTTACTTCCCTTATATATGCCAAAAATGCATTAAAAATGGGAAAAATTGATGGTAATTTTTTTTTTAAATCGTAGACTCATCGTAGACGCGCGCTAATACCCAGAAGGACTCAATATGAATCACGACTATAAGATACCCGGTTTTGGTTAAACTGCACCGCAAAATGTGGGAGTAGTTAGGAATCTAAATCGTAGGAGACAAACAGCACACAACCTCTCTTTTATATATAAAGACTATTCGTATCGATCTTGTCAAATCAAAAGAATCTGAAATCCAGACACGATCGACATAATTTTGATGCTCAACAAAAAGCATATGTGAATGACACAGTCTCATCAGTATGACAGTCTCGTCAGCCTTTTGTACCACATCCTCAATATGTTAGAAAACTCATCCTTGTCAAATCACAGAAGCAACACATTTTTATTCTTCAAATCACAACTAGTTTTCGAAATAGTTTGCTACTCGTTATCTGCGATAATTCCTTATTAGTATTATAGTGGCATGTATGTTTTTTTTGTTGCTCTGTGGGAATAAGTCCTCCTCCTCTCTCCCCTCCTTCCCCTCATCCTCCCTCTTCCCTCTCCTCCTTCCCCTCCTTCCCCCCTCCTCCTATACCCCTATTCCTCCTCCTCCCCTTCTTCTTCCCCTCCTCCCCTCGTTCTCCACATCCTCCCCATCCTCCACCGCCTCCTCCTCTTCCTCACCACACCACCCACCTCCCCTCCTCCCACACTCTCCACCACCTCCCCTTCTCCTCCTCCTCCTCCTGCCCCTCCTCCCTTCTCCTCCTCTCGCATTCTCCTTTGTATTTGTGTCTGATCCACCACCACTACTTGACAATCGGTGATGGCTTGTTTACGTTCTCGTAGTTCAGTGGTCGGGCAAGTGAGAACCAATAGGTTATGGAATCTGTCCTTCTCTCTCTGACTCCAATAATATATATTTACATTTTTTTATATGTAAAAAATAAGAGTTAACCAAAGAGATTTTTTTTCTGTTTAGGAAATATACTCTTTTACTATTTTACTTGTTTCAGTCATTTGACAGCGTCCATGCTGGAGCACCGCCTTTAGTCGAACAAATCGAACCCAGGACTTATTCTTTGTAAGACTTATACTTATTCGATCAGTCTCTTTTGCCGCTAAGTTACGGGGACGTAAACACACCAGCATCAGTTGTCAAGCGATGGTGGGGCGACAAACATACATATACACACACGACGGGCCTCTTTCAGTTTCCGTCAGCCAAATCCACTCAAAAGGGTTTGGTCGCTTTGAGGTTATAGAAGTAGACACTTGCCCAAGGTGTCACACAGTGGAACTGAACCCGGAACCATGTGGTTGGTAAACAAGCTACTTACCACACAGCCACTCCTGCGCCTAATAAATTTATGACAAAATGAAGGAAAATAAAGATCTTGGAAATTCATAGATGCACAGTGAACCTGGATTTAAAGCGTAAATGACACAAAATATGGTTAAATCACTGATTGTATAAAAAATATTTGTTTTCACATTTTGGCACAAGGCCAACAATCTTGTGTGAGGGATTAAGTCGATTACATCGACCCCAGTGTTTTTATTGACCCTGAAAGGATGAAAGGCAATATCGACCTCGGCAGAATTCGAACTCAGAACATGAAGACGGACGAAATGCCTCTAAGCATTTTGCTCACATGCTAACGATTTTCTCAACTTGTCGCCTTAGAGGTTAAAAAAAATATTAAGCATGCGGCCAAAAAATAAGATTTTTGAGAGGTGTTTTAAAGTTAATTTTTCTTATGACTACTGATGTATTTTATGACATAATAAATAATTAACAATATTGCTTAATATCCATTGTTAGATTGATATAAAGCAACAATGATTTCGAAAAGACCAGAGTCTAATCAAACTGATAAATGAAGGAGCATATTTACAATTTTTTTATCTAATCTAAGGGAGGCAACTTCTCATAGCGGTTCAAATTTATTTTTACGTAAACATTCTCTACTTTCCTCAATGCTCCGAATATTATATCAAGAAACCTATTTAAAAAAATCAATATAAGTTTATTTAATTACTTTCCTTGTTTTATTAAGTAACTAATTAGTTACGAAATACGACTTACTTTATTAAAGAAGCTTGAGAAACAAAATGAGAGCATGTAGCAAAGGAATTATCTCCCTTACATTCATTACTTTTAAATTAGAGCAGGGTGTCACTAAAGTTTTTCACTGCGGGCCAGATAATTGAGAGATTGACGGGTGCGGGCCGCATAAGCATTTTGGTCAATATAATACAGCGAATACACACACAAAAAATAAATAAATAAAATATTTATTTACCAAAAAGTTATCAAAGAAGGCAACGTAAGCAATAAGATAGTTATAATAATAATAATAATGAAATTATTGCATACAGTGCTCAGGTGCACCACAACTTGTCAAAAGTGCGTATAAAGCATATGCAGTAATGTACAAATGCCTGGAAAGCGAACAATGTATGAGTCAGATACATGCTCGCGTGTGTATGGAGGGGAGAAAATCAGGTGTAGTGTTGGCGAATCTCAGAAAGCATGGAAGTTTTGAAGGATGCAAGGCTCCGACAACTAACAACTGATGCCGGCAGTTTGTTCCATACTTCAGCAACTCTCAGCGTGGGAACTGTGCTGTTTTCTGACTTTGTAAATACATCCACGGGTATTAGACAGGTGGAGTTTGAAAAGGTGCTCAGAGTTATTGTTATATCACATCCAGTGCACACATATCCGAATCTCACAAACTAAACAGCAAAAAATGTTAGTGAGATTTGTGAAACTGTTGTTTAGCTTTTAAAATATCATCAATATTTGCTTTGATATTGCTGCATCCAGTCAAGAGAATTGCTTTTGAATGTTCATCAGTCAACCTCGTTCGATGTGCTTACTTCATTTTTGAAAATGTTTGCTCACGGACATAAATTGTTCAAAACACTGATACCATACCAGAGGCAAATGAACTCCAAAAGGTACCGTGCGGCGACGGCAGCAATCGGATGAACTGACCTCGTGGGCCGGATCCGACCCGGGGACCGTAGTTTGATGACCCTTGAACTAGAGAAATAAATAAATACACGGATTTGACCGGCTGCTATCACTTTATGTCGATCGTTGTTCAGACCTCGGGTGTTCTCGGGCCCCACACTGCTGTTTTCATCCGCAAAATCGGGATAACGGCGGTCAATCTGAGAAATAAGCGCCCCCACCCCGCCTTTCCGAGGTGGAGTGGTTGCTGCAGCGAGTCTCGCTAGCCATTCTCCGCGGTAACGCCACCACAGTCATACCTGCAGTACGCAGTTGAACACACTATTTATTCTGGGGTGTGCGGCCCGTTGATAACCACTCCCATCTTCTGCTGCTTAATCCCTCCTTTTTATTTGTTATTTTTCTGTTTCTTTGCTTTCTTGTAATTAAATTGTGATAAAGTTTATTGGAATTCTATAAAAAAACAAAAATACCCCAAAAAAACCAACGAAATTGTTTTCGTAAATCTCTACGCCGTTACAGTACTCGGTTTACGATCGTAAAGTCGTGAGTTCAATTCCTGGCGACGCGTTGTATCCTTGAGCAAGACACTTTATTTCACGTTGCTCCAGTCCACTCTGCTGGCAAAAATGAGTTGTACCTGTAATTCAAAGGACCAGCCTTGTCACGCTGAATCTCCCTGAGAACTACGTTAAGGGTATACGTGTCTGTGGTGTACTCAGCCACTTGCAAATTAATTTCACAAGTAGGTTGTTTCGTTGATCGGATCAAGTGGAACTCTCGTCGTCGTAACCGACGGAGGCCCAGTTAAATCTCTGCCGCTTTTACCTTTTTCCCGTTTCAGTCGTTAAACTGCGGCCATGCTGGGGCACCGGCTTGAAGAATTTTTAGTCGAATGAATTAACGAAAGTGCTTATTTTTTAAAGCCTGGTACTTACTCTATCGGTCACTTTGCCGAACCGCTAATTTGCAAGGACGTAAATACACCAACATCGGTTGTCAAGCGATGATGGCGGAGGGGGGCAGGACAAACACAGGCACACAAATGCGTACATATATATATATACATACGTACATATATGCATACATACATACATACAGATATACATACATACATACACACACACACACACACACACATATATATATATATATATATACACACACATACATACACATACATACACATACACACACGATGGGCTTCTTTCAGACGAAATACCTATTTCTTTACTACCCACAAGGGGCTAAATACAGAGGAGACAAACACGGACAGACAGACAGATTAAGTCGATTATATCGACCCCAGTGCGTAACTGGTACTTAATTTATCGACCCCGAAATGATGAAAGGCAAAGTCGACCTCGGCAGAATTTGAACTCAGAACGTAGCGGCAGACGAAATACCGCTAAGGTTTTCGTTAATTGCCTCTCCTGCTTTTGGACGATTGAGACAGGTTATATCTCCTTTTTTGATAATCTAGCAGTAAAAGGCGGCGAGCTGGTAGAAACGTTAGCACACCGGGCGAAATGCTTAGCGGTATTTCGTCTGCCGTTACGTTCTGAGTTCAAATTCCACCGAGGTCGACTTTGACTTTCATCCTTTCGGGGTCGATTAAATAAGTACCAGTTACGCACTGGGGTCGATGCAATCGACTTAATCCGTGTGTCTGTCCTTGTTTGTCCGCTCTGAAATAGGTATTTCGTCTGCCGCTACGTTCTGAGTTCAAATTCCGCTGAGGTCGACTTTGCTTTTCATCTTACGTATTGGGGTCGATCTAATCGACTGGCTCCCTCCCTTGTGCCTGGAGTAGAAAAGAATATTTTAAAGCAATATTAAGGCAGCGAGTTGGCAGCGTAGGAGTGGCTGTGTGGTAAGTAGTTTGCTTACGAACCACATGGTTCCGGATTCAGTCCCACTGCGTGGCACCTTTGGCAAGTGTCTTCTAGTATAGCCTCGAGCCGACCAAAGCCTTGTGAGTGGATTTGGTAGACGGAAACTGAAAGAAACCCGTCGTATATATGTATATTTATATGTATGTGTGTCTGTGTTTGTCACCCCAGCATCGCTTGACAACCGATGCTGGTGCGTTTACGTTCCCGTAACTTACCGATAGAATAAGTACTAGGCTTAGAAAGAATAAGTCCTGAGGTTGAATTGCTCGACTAAAGGCGGAGCTCCAGCATGGCCACAGTCAAATGACTGAAACAAGTAAACGAGTAAAAGAGAGAGAATGCATGGCGAAATGCTTAGCAGCATGTCGTCTGTCTTTACGTTCAAATTCCATTTGGTAGACTTTGCCTTTCTTCCTTTCGAGATTAATAAAACAAGTACCAGTTGATTACAGGGGGTCGATGTAATGGGTTGCCTCCTGCCACGAAATTATTGGCTTCGTACCAAAACTTGAAACCAATATTTTCAAGGAATACTTAAACAGCGAGCTGGCAGAATCGTTAGCTGAAATGCTTAGTGACATTTCGTACGTCTTTACTTTATGAGTTCAAATTATACTCTTTTACTTGTTTCAGTCATTTGACTTCGGCTGGAGCACCGCCTTTAGTCGAGCAAATTGACCATGTTGGGCGGGGGTGACAAACGCAGATACACACACACACATATATATATATACATATATACGACGGGCTGCTTTCAGTTTCGTCTACCAAATCCACTCACAAGGCTTTGGTCGGACCGAGGCTACAGTAGAAGACACTTGCCCAAGGTGCCACGCAGTGGGACTGAAGCCGGAACCATGTGGTTGGTAAGCAAGCTACTTATCACACAGCCACTCCTGCGCCACTGAGGCTGATTTTTTTTTTTGCCTTTCATCAATTGCTGGCCCTGTGCCAAAATTTGAAACCGATATTTTGGCATAGGGCCAACTTTTTTGCAGGTTGAATGATAACGTAGTGGCTCCTTCGAAGGTTTTAGTAAATACTAGAGATTAAATCAGGTTGATTTAATCGCTTTGCAATATATTTTTCATTATTTACTTGTTTTTGTTATTAGACCGCGGCCATGCTGGTGCACCGCCTTGAAGAATTTGGGTTGAACAAATGAACCCCTGTACTTATTCTTAAAAAAAGAATTTAAAGCCTGGTAATTATCCTATCTGTTTCTTTTCCCGAACTGTTAATTACGGGGACGTAAATACGCCAAAACCAGTTGTCAAGCAGTGCTTGCGGACAAACAAACGACCTCGCCCCCGCCACACCACACACACACACACACACATATATATATATTCTTGACGAGCTTCTTTCAGTTTTCATCTGCCAAAACAACTCACAAGGCCTTGATCGGTACAATTATAGTAGAAGACACTTGTCGAAGGTGCCACGCAGTGGGACTGAACCCGGAACCATGTGGTTGAGAAGCAAACTTCTTACCACACTGCCACACCTGCACCTACACACACACACCACACACACACACACACACATATATTCTTTTACATTTTGAGTTCATATTCCATTATTGCTTAAATCTAAATACTACCTTTTTGCTGTTGTGGGGGTGGAGGGCGTCTTGTGATATTGTTGTACATATTTGGTCCCAGGGCGAATCTTATTCGAAGGCCCAAGCATCGATGTAGAAATTTACAGAAAAACAAAAAAAAACGAAGACAGGTGTATAAACAACAAACAGGTGTATTAGTTTAACGCTGGGGAAGGTGAGAAAGTCTTTTACTTTTCAAGCCTACGCTCTTCAGCGTCGTTGATACTTTTTCTCTTATGATTCCAGGTCAAAACTTAATCGAGTATGTTTTATATATTATATTTTACTTATTTCGGTCATTGGACTGCGCCCATGCTGGTGGCACTGCCTTGAAGGGTTTTAGTCGAACGAATCAACCCCTAATTCTTATTTTTTTAAAACCATTTTTCATTCAATCGGTCTCATTTTATTTTTATTTCCATAGCCTTGAGAAAACATTTCGTATAGACGTATAGTGCTAAAGAGCACAGTAAAAAAATGCAGAGATCCAGATTTAGCAGTTCCATCGCTACTACTGGATGCTTTTCGTTTACTACTGATCTACAGGTACGTAAACAAACCAGTACCGGTTGTCAAGCAGTGTGTGTTTATGTGTATGTGTGTGTGTGGCAAGTATAAACACAAAGATACATATACAACAGGCTTCCACACAGTTTCTGTCTACCAATTTCACTCATAAGGCATTAATCAACTCGGAGCTATAGTAGAAGACACTTGTCCAAGTTGACGTGCAGTGGGACTGAACCTGAAACCACATGGTTGCAAAGCAAGCTTCTTAATTACAGAGACATCTATGCGCTCATTATTAAATTTAAAGAAAGCGGCGAGCTGGCAGAATCGTTAGCACGGCGACCAAAATTCTTAGTAGCATTTCGTCTGCCGCTAGGTTCTGAGTTCAAATTTCGCCGAGGTCTACTTTGCCTTTTATCTTTTCGGAGTCGATAAATTAAGTACCAGTTGCGTACTGGGGTCGATCTAATCGACTGGCACCCTCCCCCCAAATTTCAATCCTTGTGCCTATAATAGAAAGGATTATTAGATTTAAAGAAGGCGGCAAACTGGCAGAATCGTTAGCACGCCGGACAAAATGCTTAGCGGCATTTCGTGCGACTTTACATTCTGAGTTCAAATTCCGCCGAGGTCGACTTTGCCTTTCATCCTTTCGGGGTCGATGGAATTAGTACTAGTTATGCGCTGGGGTCGATGTCATCGACTTACCCACTTTCCTCAAATTTCAGGCCTTGTGCCTTGAGTAGAAAGGATTATTAAATTTAAAGAAAAAGAACAAAAACAAAAAAAAAAAAAACGACACAAACATATGGATATATATTCTAAATATTTATTTGTTTTAGTCGGCTGTTTTATCGTAGGTGGCACCACTAACACCACCGCCACCACCACCTCCACCAACAGGACCACCACCACCTCCACCGCCGGGCATCCCGGTACCGTTCATGTTAGATGTTTCTGATTCGTCGTCAGTTTCTTTGATTCCTTTCAATTGTAGATACTTCTGAACGACTGTCTTCCAGTCTATCACATCCTCAATGCGGTCAACTGAAATGGCAATTCAAAAATACATAAAAATACTTATTGAATCAAAACCAGGGAAATATAAGTAGATATTAAATGCACCAGAAATTCTTTTTATAATAGTAAAACATTTTTTAAGAAAACCTCTCTTCCAAGCTATATATATATATATATATATATATATATATATATATATATTAATAGTTATCGCCAAGCTAACATGGCAGTCCAGAAAAATAGGACGAATGCTGCCGTTGATTAGCTCTAAGAGGCCATCGCCTCTAGCTAGCTATGTGACACACAAACCTGTGTCCATTATAACCTTCGAACAGGGGAGGTCAGCCGCTTCCCCTTGCCGGCCTGGCATCTACAGACTAGTTTCAGGGTATTTGCCCCTTATCAATGCAGAGCAGCCGAACCAGGCAGATATATATATAATTGGTAAAAAAAAAAAAATTTTATCTAAAAAAAAACGAGAAAAAGATAAAAGAAAAACAACAACACGAGGACGTGGTACATACAAAGTATTAATAAGACGCTCAGGGAAGGAAAGGAAGAGTGTTTTATGATTCGAACAAAGCTCTTCTTCAGAAAGAGAAGACAGAGGAAAGTCCAAAAGAAAAGGAAGACGGTGGAAAAATAACGCCAACAATCCACATGTTGGAGAAAAGATTATTTGCCAACATAACATGGCACTCCTGGTTTAGGACGAATGTTGCTGTAGTTTAGCTCCAGGATACATCGTCTCCAGCTGGCTATAAGACACGATCTGTCTCCTTATATTTTCGAGCAAGGGAATCTAGCACCCCACTCAACTCAAAACAAGATTTCCTTGTTCGAAAATATAAGGACACAGTTCGTGTTGTATAGCCAGCTGGAGACGATGTCTCTTGGGGATAAATTACAGCAACATTCGTCTTAAACTAGGACTGCCATGTTATGTTGGCAAATAATCTTTACTCCAAAGTACTGTTGCTGAATATCTCTCGTTGTGAGATTTACAAATAGTAATTTTCTAATCCACATGTTACATTTTGGAATGACAA